>NC_036848.1:48988808-48991807 GCF_002910315.2 Salvelinus sp. IW2-2015
TTACTGTCAACTTTCTCATCTTTTTATAATACACAAAGACACGCACACACATAACACACGGCACAACACACACACACACACAAAGAGGCGCCCTCTTCCCGGCCTGGTAGTGCCGGGGGACACCATGGGCTAATACGCAGAAAGACATCATAGTTGTCAAGCCCCTGTAAGCTAGTGTATGTAAACCACCCTTTTGTCACTGAGAGAGACTGTGTGTGGTGTGTGTTGTGTGTGTGTGTGTGTGTGTGTGTGTGTGTGTGTGTGTGTGTGTGGTGTGGGTGTGTGGTGTGTGTGTGTGTTGTGTGTGTGTGTTGTGGTGTGTGTGTTGTGTGTGTGTGTGTGTGTGTGGGTGGGGTGTGTGTGTGTGTGTAAACCACCATCTCCTGTCACTGTCAAGCAGCAACACAATGCCCTGCCTCCTTAATTACCTACACACAGTTCACTCAACAGTTTGTTCTGGACAGTTTAATAGGGTGAGAGGAAAGGTGTGGTTGGTTTGATTAATGAGGAGAAGAAGTCCCTTTACAACATATCAAATAAATTAGATGTCTTTCTCTTGATATTGGTAATAGATTAGTGACAATTTCAGAGTGATATCGCGTAAATGGGAGTGTGTAGGTGGGAAATGGGAGTGTGTGTATGTGGTGTGTGTGTGTATGTGTGTGTGCGTGTGTGTTGTCAAGGTGGGTTAAATGACTGTACAGAGTCTTTTCTGATCCGGCCTAAATTGTTTCGCTCACTTAAACACAAAACCAACACAAAATCCAGTGCACGCACACACACAAACATCAGTATGCAACATGATTATAAAACTGCTCTCTCTTAATAACTTCTATATTTTTTCTACACGTAAAACAGCAGTTTAATGCTAAAGAGTCTAAGACCTATTGCTATTAGCCCATAGAAACACATTGAATAACAGATTAATTCATGGAAAAACAGATAGTCAAAACATACATCAAAAGGAAGTTTGTTTTAAAGTGTCTGTCCTCTATCTGAGAGATAGAAGAAAGATCAGGACATTATTATGTTATTTATTTACCGAATGTAACTCGTTTTTTTGGCACTAAACTACCTCCATGCACAGCATATTTCCATTTTTTTTAATCCCAGGTACCGGGCTACCTTAAGACGAGTCCCGTGACGCTGCAGAAAAACGGAGAACACCATCGTGTTTGTGAGTGTCTCGTCTTTCCATAGAGTGGACATTTCTTTTCTAGGCCAAACCATTCGGACACTACAGACGTTTTCGTGAGAAGACCGATTTTCAGGATATCTCCTGGTATGACAAACACCGCTGTAGCTCGCCCACCTTCCACCGCAGATGCGGAAGGCCGACATTGGCTGATGCGATGAATTAAGACGTAGCCCATGCAAAAAAACAGATACTGTATCTCTAGCACAATGTGAACGACTTGAGATGCTGATGTCATGGCTCTCTTCCAACACCAACACCTGAATAATGTAGCATTGTTGGGAAAGAGCTCGTACAGTAAGTAAGCATTTCATGGTAATGTCTACACCTGTTGTATTCGGCGTATGTGACAAATCAGTGTTTATTTTATTTGCCCACTCCCTCTTGTCCCCCCACCCTTTGTTTTTCCACATCTCTCTCCTTCCTTCCCTCTTTCTTTCAGGCCCTTCCTCTCTCTATCTCCGACCCTCTTTCTTCCAACTTTTCTTACTGTCTCCTTCCTGTCTCGCTCCTTCCCTCCTTCTTCCCTATTTCTCTCGTAGGGAGTATATTAGCAGTCTCACCAGCATTATTCCCCAAAGCGACATAAGAAGAAGAGAAGATACACACTGGTTCTGGAGTTTTAGGCCAGTCTCTTGGTCAGCTGGGACCAACTGGAGGCATAGGCCAGTCTTGTGGTCAACAGGGACCAACTGGCCGTAATTACTTCTGAGAAAAGACTACACTTGGTCCCTGCTGACCACGAGAGTAGCCTATAACTCTAGTTGGTCCCAGCTGACCAAGAGGCTGTCCTATAACTCTAGTTGGTCCCAGCTGACCACAAGGGGGTGAACTCATATATCAGGAAGGTTTTGTACACTGCATTGTATATTCTCCTATCACTCCTGACGAGCCCATGCAAAAAAATCAGATACTGTATCTCGAGCACAATGGTGAACGACTTGAGATCTGACCGTCATTTGCTTCTCATTCCAACCACCAACACCTTGAATTTACTGCTATCAAAACTCTAACACCACACTTAACACCTAAACACTACACTCTAACATCTAACACTTATAGACACCTCTAACACTGACACTAACACTTCTAACACATAACAATTAACTCTAACGCCTAACGCACTTAACACTCATACTCTTCAGTTCTACCCACTTAACATACGCACTTGCATATCTAGAACTCTAAACACTGACACACACTCTAACAGTGACTCTCAACACTACTAACACACTCACACACTTCACTAACGCACTAACACTCTAACACATAACACCACCACCTCGTCACTCAACACTAACCACTCTAACACTACTAACTATACGCACTAACACTCTAACACTGACACTCTAACACTATACCAATTACATCTAACGCACTAACACTCTAATCACACTGATACTCTACACATACAACCCAATTACACCTACAACGCACTAACACTCTAACACTGACACTAACACTCTAACAGTAGACTCCAACACTCTAACCACCTGACACTAACACCTACCATAAAACACATTAACTCTAACCTCTAACATACTACCAACTCTCTACATAACACTCTAACACTAACACTAATAACACTTAAACACTAATAACCTCTAACGCACTAACACTCTAACACTGAACACTTCTAACACTATAACAAACACTCTAACGCACTAACACTCTAACACAACACTAACACTACTAACACTAACACCTATAACGACTGAACACTATATTGACACTAGCATTAGACAACTCGAACACTAAACATCTAACACCTATACGTAACAATTACACTGCTATTGGACACGGT
>NC_036848.1:48991832-49091110 GCF_002910315.2 Salvelinus sp. IW2-2015
GGGCGTCTATACACTCAGTAGGGGGGTTGGTCCCAGCTGACAAAAGGCTGATCCTAATTAACTATAAGTTGGCCCAGCTGACCAAGCGCTGTCCTATAAACTGTCTGAATGCGCAGTTGGTCTCCGCGACGCACAAAGGCTGTCCTATAACCTCGCTAGTTGTCCCAGCTGACCACCAAGGCTAGTCCTATAACTCATATAAGTTGGTCCCAGCTGACCAAGAGCGGTCGATACTTTCTAGTTGGCTCCGCGGCTGATCACAAGGCTGTCCATAACTCTCTAGGAAGTGTTGTCCGCAGCTGACTCAAGAGGCTGTCCTATAACTCTAGTTGGTCCCGGCTATGCGGATACAAGGCTGTCCTATACTTCTAGTTGGTCCAGCGTGATCACAAGGTTGTCCTATAAAGACTGCGATTTGCCACGAGCTGACCAGCTAAGGCGTGTCCTATATACTCCTTATCGTTGGTCCCAAGCTGAACCACATGGCTGTCCTATCATTCCGCATTAGGTCCGGCACTGACACCAACAAGGCTAGTCTAAACTCGTTAGTTGTCCCCAAGCTAGATCACAAGAGCTTGTCGTCGTCCAATAGACCTCTAGTCTGGCTTCCCCAGCTACGCCACAAGCGCTGTCCTAATAACTCTGTTGGCTCCCAGACTGAACCAAAGGGCTGTCCTAAAATAACTCTAGTTGGTCCCAGCTGAACAATAAATATTTTATAGATTCAGGCCAAAGAAAATATGCCCAAAGAAGTCTGGCCCTTATAATCTCTAGGTAATGGTACCCAGCTGACACACAAGGTATGTCCATATAACTCCAACTAACAGGTAGTATGGTCCCAGTCTGAACACAAGGCTGGCCTATAACTCAGACGAGTTGCCTCCCATGCTGACCACACGGCTGTCACTAGGTAACTCTAGTTGTGTCCCCAGTCTAAAGACCACAAGTTGTCCTTATAACTATATTGGATCCCAGCTCGAGCCAAAAGGAACTGTCCTATATCCGTACCTACTAGGTTGGTCCGCCAGCTGACGCACAAGGCTGTCCTAAAACTCTAGTTGGTTCCCAGCTACCACAGCTGTCCTATAACTCTAGTTGTCGCCCAGCTGACTACTAAGGCGTCAATATAATCAGTTGTGTCCAGCTGATCTACAAGGATTGTCAGCTATAACTCTAGTGGTCACCCAGCATGACCACCACAGATGCCTAACAGGCTGTCCATAACTCTAGTTCGTCCCAAGCTGATCAGCAAGGACTGTCCTATAACTCTAGTTGTCCCAGCTTGAACAGAAGGCTGTCCTATAACTCTAGTTGGGTCCCTTGAAAACAGCGTTCGTATAACTCTAGTTCCTAAGCTGACAAGGCTCGATGCTCCCTGATGTGGCCATACACGACCCAACAAGACTCCAGCCCACTCAATGTTGCATACCGCCGCCAACAGATCCATCTGACACGCAATCTCAATTCGCAAGCCACTCTCTCACCCCACTGGACCACAGAGGAATACCTCTGTGAGTAGGATTGGCTGTGTCATACAACACAATTAGTGTTCTCCGAGCTCGTCACCAAGCTCAGCGACCCTGCATAGCTTGAAGCTTGGTGAGTGTGTCAAGAACTGCAACGGTGCTGGGTTTTTCACGCTCAACAGTTTGTCCCGTGTGCAAACAAGATATGGTCCACCACCCAAAGGACATCCAGCTAACTTGACACAACTGTGGAAGCATTGAGTCAACATGGTCAGCATCCCTGTGGAATGCTTTCGGCACCTGTAGAGTCCATGCCCTGAGCGATTGAGGCTGTTCTGAGGCCAAAAGGGGGTGTAAACTCAATATCAGGAAGGTTTTGTACACTCATTGTATATTCTCCTATCACTCCTGACGTAGCCCATGCAAAAAAACAGATACTGTATCTCTAGCACAATGTGAACGACTTGAGATGCTGATGTCATTGCTCTCTGTCCAACACCAAATCACCTTGAATATTACGCTTACACTACGAACCAACTAAGCAGCTAAACACTAAGGTGCTCGGTCAACCATCTAACATATCAGACTAGCCTCTGAAGGCATGCACCTAGACACTGGATCCATCCGATACAATTACATCTAACGCAACTAACACTCTAACACGATACTAACTTACATACACTCTAAGCACTAAGTACACTGCATAAACACGTAACATCTCACGCACTGACACTAACTTACTAAACATTCACATCAACGCATACCTCAACACTACATAACTAACATGGATACCGAGACTAGGGACACTTAAACATAACCTTAACCTAGCTAACACTCTAAATT
The DNA here is from genome assembly GCF_002910315.2 of Salvelinus sp. IW2-2015. Lineage (NCBI taxonomy): Eukaryota > Metazoa > Chordata > Actinopteri > Salmoniformes > Salmonidae > Salvelinus > Salvelinus sp. IW2-2015. Next base: position 48,994,142 of record NC_036848.1, read on the forward strand.
GACACTCTACCGTATACTTACACTGCGACCATAAACTAACACTCTAACTGACCATGAACACGTTGAATATACCGAAATATACACTCTGAACGCACATAACAGCGCTCTCAACCTGGACACTAAATCACTCTAACAGTGACTCCAACACTCTACTCGTAACCACACTAAACTCCTTAACATCAACTATAACAGATTACACTCTAACCCCTAAGCACTAAACACTGTAACACCGCACATACCTAACAACACTCTAACACATAACACTCGTAACACTGACACTAACACTCTAACACTATAACAATTAACGCTCTAAACGCACTAACACTCTAACCAGACTACTCTACACACTATACTCCAATTACAAACACTCTAAACCACTAACACTCTAACACTCTAAACACTGATACTACACTATTCACTATACCAAATTACACTCTAAGCACTAACACCTACCACGCTACTAAACACTCTAACACGCTCGCACGACCTATGCACAATAACACTGACACTCTAACACTAACACTATAGATAGTGAGCTAAACAATCAACAACTCATAGACGAACTTAACCATCCTCAAACACAGCTGTAAACAATACTCACTACAACTAACAGCCTATACACTAACACTGATTAACACTGCTAAAACGCACTAACTATCTATAGACATGACGACTCTAAAACCAACGCATAACATGTATCATGTTGGTTCCTCTATGGATGGGTCTCTAGGCCAGAACAAGATTGATTAAGAGGGCTTGATTCATCACTTTTTTTTTTTTAAGGAGGTCTACTTTTGCGAGCTTTACTCATTCTCTGATCTTGATATCTATTTTTATGTATTTTTATTTTTTTTCTCACAAGAGAGTTGGATTTTAAGGAATGGTGAAGCAGCTATTTGTATAAGGGGAATGACAGGTAGGAAGTTGGTGGGGATTATGTGGTTGGTTTCATATAGGCTGGTTACTTCAAATCTCATACCGACCAAATCGAATGTTAACTGTGCTTGGCTCCCAGTATCGCTGTTCATTAACTTCAGAGGCTCTTGGGTTCCATCGTACAGCTCAACTCGTATTTATTTCCACAATGGATTGATCTGTAAAATTGTTACTTTTCCCAGCCCTGTGAACTTTTAATTTTAAAGGTGTGTCTGTAGTGTTAACCCCCAGGGGCAGTGCAGGCGTCACCGGTGAGCCAGTACCTGGCTTTCGCGGGGTGCACTATCACAGCGCTAGGCTGCAAGACCGAGAATAGCCTCGCCCAGCTAGCATTCAGCAGCTGGAGACTGCCTGAGATGTCTGGAACGCGACAAAATTGCAACCAGAGTTTTCGGTCAGGAGTCGTACTAACAGACCACTCGGCCCTCTTCAGGCTCGCTCACTGGCAATCTTTTCAGGTGAAAGAGCTCCAGCCACCACTCATTAGTATAGTCCTTTCTTTTCCCCACGTAAGTGAGGGGAGTGGCTCCAGCATCCGCCACGGAATGGAATATTACAGCAAGGGCTTTCAAACGTATAATTATGCATATCAAATGACAAAATGCTGCTGGGGGTAGTTCTTTTTTCTTGTACATGAATGTCTTCTTCTCCTGGAACAACGTTAGAATGACTATATCCTGTCAAGGGCCCCAAGATGCAGGTGCTACCCTCAACGCAAGGTATGATGGTTATTTAGGTAGGACTATTAGACCCACAGTTATGCAAGTGCAATCTTGTCTTGTAATTTGAGCATTACTTTATCTGACCGCTCATCATTCAATGTGCTAGGAAAATACAGTACTATTGCACCCACTCACACACACTCCATAGATTTAGTGGGTGATGACAGTTTTTTATAACTATAAATTGGGTATCGAGCAAAATGAAATCACTTGCGGCTGACCTTTGCCATGCTCTTTTCGATTCTTCTTTCCACCTAATATCGTGAAGTGTTGAGTGTGTTGTTTTCTAGGTCCATCTCCCGATCCTCTTGCATGCCATACTATGCTCTAAGTTACTTTATGCATAGGCCTGTCGCTTTTACTGTGAAAGTTGGAATACTTGCCAAGGCCAAGAATGTCGAAATAGTACATTCCAATTCTTGTTGCAAGATAGCTTGGTTTGAAATTTGCTTGATAGATAGGCGCCCTGTGCCAATGGGTTTCCTGTATAATGCCCCTGGGTGGCAACCCTGCCTTAATCTGTCCCCATTCGCCCCTAACTATCGATTACTCCATCCATCATTATGGCTTTGTCGTGCGGAATGCTAGCTTAGACAAATGAAAGATGCAAGTTGTATTTTTGTTTCTTAGAAGGTACGCACACCTCCTTAAGTACAGTTTTCCTCTTCCGTTCCAAAAAACTTTGAATCTTAAGGCAGTCGACATTCCTACAGCGGAAATATGTTTTCTTATCTTATAAATGTCCTTTCCTTTTTTTAGGAGAGCATTGGCTTTGCATCAGCGCAGTTTAGATAATTTACTGTTGAATGGATGGCATCTCCTTTGGCCTTTACAGAAGCTGCACTTCACTGTATTGCTTATTGGACAAGTAAAATGCCATTTAAGTAGGGGCATATCAAAACTTATCCTCCCGACAGAGAAGGTTTTGTTTCTGCCAATTTAAAAAGGCACCCTCGAGGACACAACCAACATGCCTGTAAACGCTGAGGTGCATTTTCAAGGGGTTTTAATAGTGAAACTGCGGTAGATAATAACTTTTCATTGCCTGGCCCTGAAGCGGATTTTAATACATAAGTAGTTGAAGGAGCATATTCTTGGAGCTTGTGAGTTGAAATATGGTCACAATAGTATCGTTTGTTTTAACAGAAACCCAGTAAATCGGGCCTTTTAAATGTTCACAGCAAAATTGGTCAATTTGTCAAGACCCTAAAGCGGACGTAAATGGAGAGGAGGTTAACCCTGGTACATAAATAAAAGATAGGTACTATGGACTAAATCCTGGAGAGTACAGTCTTCGTTGAATAGACAGAATGTTTTTGTTTTTAAGATGTACGGTGCTGACGGCCACTGAGACCAATTAAAAGACTGACATAGAGTGTGTGTGTTGTCTGTGGTTTTGTGCACGGACACTGACACTAACACTCTAACACTATAACAATTACACTCTAACGCACTAACACTCTAACACTGACACTCTAACACTATACCAATTACACTCTAATGCACTAACACTCTAACACTGACACTCTAACAATAACACTCTAACGCACTAAAACTCTAACACTGACACTAACACTCTAACAGTGACTCCAACACTCTAACACTGACACTCTAACACTAACACTCTAATACTGACACTAACACTCTAACACTCTAATACTCATCCCGTACCTGTCAAGCAGGTGTGATGTTCAGATGTACCGATCCTGTGCAGGTGTTGTTACACGTGGTCTGCCACTGTGAGGACGATCAGCTGCCCGTCCTGTCTCTCTGTAGCGCTGTCTTACGCGTCTCACAGTACAGACATTGCAATTTATTGCCCTGGCCACATCTGCAGTCCTCATGCCTCCTTGCAGCATGCCTAAGGCACGTTCACGCAGATCAGCAGGGACACTGGGCATCTTTCTTTTGGTGTTTTTTAGAGTCAGTAGAATGGCCTCTTTAGTGTCCTAAGTTTCCATAACTGTGACCTTAATTGCCTACCGTCTGTAAGCTGTTAGTGACTTAATGACCGTTCCACAGGTGCATGTTCATTAATTGTTTATGGTTCATTGAACAAGCAAGGGAAACAGTGTTTAAAACCCTTTACAATGAAGATCTGTGAAGTTATTTGGATCTTTACGAAATATCTTTGAAAGACAGTGTCACGGCTGTTGAAAGATGAGGACCAAGGTGCAGCGTGGTGAGCGTACATGTTCCCTTATTAAACAAGACGCCGAACAAAAACAATAAACACTACAAAACCAAACCGTAAAACTCAAAGGCTATGTGCCCTAAACAAAGTCAACTTCCCACAATCACAGGTGGAAAAAGGACTACCTAAGTATGGTTCCCAATCAGAGACAACGATAGACAGCTGTCCCTGATTGAGAACCATACCTGGCCAAAACATAGAAACAGAAAATCATAGAAAAACAAAACATAGAATGCCCACCCCAAATCACACCCTGACCAAACCAAAAAGAGACATAAAAAGGATGTCTAAGGTCAGACAGGGTCAGACAGGGTCCTGAAAAAGGGACGTTTCTATGTTTGCTGAGTTTATATACAGTACAAGTCAAAAGTTTGGACACACCTACTCATTCAAGGGTTTTTCTTTATTTGTACTATGTTCTACATTGTAGAATAATAGTGAAGACTTTAAAACTATGAAAGGACAAATGGAATCATGTAGTAATCAAAAAAGTGTTGAACAAATGAAGATATATTTTAGATGATAGATTCTTCAAAGTAGCCACCCTTTGCCTTGATGACAGCTTTGCACACTCTTGACATTCTCTCAACCAGCTTCACCTGGAATGCTTTTCCAACAGTCTTGAAGGAGTTACCACATATGCTGAGAACTTGTTGGCTGCTTTTCCTTCACTCTGCGGTACAACTCATCCCAAACCATCTCAATTGGGTTGAGGTCGGGTGATTGTGCCAGGTCATCTGATGCAGCACTCCATCACTCTCCTTCCTGGTCAAATAGTTGGGCTGGAATAATACATTATGGCCTTTCTCTTGCATTTCAAAGACGATGGTACAAAAAAAATACGAAAGAAGGGTTGGTTTTTTCTTTGCATTATCTTTTACCAGATCTATTCTGTTATATTCTCCTACATTCCTTTCACATTTCCACAAAGTTCAAAGTGTTTCGTTTCAATTGGTACCAAGAATATGCATATCCTTGCTTCAGGGCCTGAGCTACAGGCAGTTAGATTTGGGTATGTCATTTTAGGCAAAAAAAGGGGCATATTCTTAAGACGTTTTAAAGTAATGATGGACTGTCGTTTCTCTTTGCTTATTTGAGCTGTCCAATCCCTCTTCTCCCTCATTACTAACCTCCTGAGTGACTGTGGTCCTTGTGGTTCACCCGACTGGTCATTAATAACGCTTGCTGCTCTGTTTTCGCCGCCTCGCCATCCTGAGCATCGCCTCTCCCTGTCACCCTGCTACAAATTAATTATTTTTATTTATCTCTGGAACCAAGGCCAGCCAGTATGAGGCACCCAGTGCCAGGCATGTGTCCCAAGTGGCACTCTATTCCAAATATATTGCACTATGTAGGGATGAGTGTGCCAGGTGTTGGCTGGAAAAAATCAAAAGGATGGATGTAGAATTATGGACGATGTGTTCCCGTTGACAGGGCCATTTGTTTCGCATAGGCACGACTTGAGATAAAGTTCAGAACAATCATTTTGATAACAAAACCCCTTTGTCAACGTCTTACATTTTTTACATCGCTTCACGTTTATGCCCCTCAGTATCTTGTGTTTTTGGTTTGTTGTTGTTTTTTAGGGAGAAGAGAGATAGTTGATTTATCTTCACATAGAGACAAGTCAATAAAACGCTATTTGGTATCAGATCTAAATCAGTGACTGCATGCAACATGTTTTCAATGACCAAGTGTCTGCAATGGCAGCTTCCACTGGCATTTAAGGACTCAGGAAGACAAATAGAGCAACATTGTTCTTCCCAGACTTTGCCTGGTTGTAAATTTTCCCTTTGCTACATAGTTTTCCCATTCTTCAGCCCTTTCAGTCAAGATAGCCAAATGCAGACATTATAATATGTCTAATGATGAAAGCCACATTCACCCCACAGACAAGCCTGTCTCACCTAACTGTATCACTTCCATTTTTATCTTAATCTAAAATATAATACTATACAATCTTATTAAACCAAATCTAATCTAATTTTAAAAGGTCAATCTGTTTACCACATAACATAACATTTCGCATGATGTTACATACATACGGCCATGGGGGAAGTACTTAAAAAATCCCCAGCCCTTCAACAGACAGAAGATGTCGTGCAACACTACAGCTCTATGTCTATAACATGCTCTTCTGGACTTTGTTAAAGCACTGGACAATACAGTAGGGCATGTAGACCACTGAGTATAAGGACATCACCCCTTCTCTACACTGTACTATACATCATTGTGGGCGAGTACCTATATGCTGCCTCTGTCCCCGCCAGCCATCCAGACCAGTCCTTCAGACCCCATCTCAGGTCCCAAAGCACCGTCGTCTCTGGCACTCCCATCTAACCCCACCAGATCCAGTGACAGTGACAAATGGTTTTAATAGCCAAGGAACAGTTTGTCAGCACTCACAAAACCACCATGTTCGAAAGACGAATACTTTCCCCCTCTCAATAGGATCCGCAGGGTTTTGCGAGAGGGAGGGGATGTATGGGAAATCAGAATTGAAAATCCCTGTGTCAACATTTCATCTGCTGCTGGTTTTTAAACATAATAAAGTCTTCTTCATAGTCTATTTATTCTGATGTCGCTTCGCTGAAAGAGATTTATGTGGTGCTGGGTTCAGTGCAGAGACCTTAGTGAGATGTCAATGTCTTCCTAGACTTGATAATACAGACATCTGCTCCAGCCTATAGTGATGAAAAATAATAAATACAAAATAAAAATTGAATGATGGGATTAAAAATAAACAAAAGATAACTATTGCAAAATACATTGTGTCCGTAAAATGTATATAGTATGTATAAACTGGAAGTAGAAGCCTAAGTATTGTTGTCCATTAGTTTACTCCAATTAGGGGAAGGGTGGTAGGGTTAGGGGAAAATAAAGGAAAATATATCTACAAAATATATATGGGGGATTGGAAATGATGCCGACAATTACATTGATGGAAGCTACAATCTATCTGCAGTATTAAAGCTGATCTACCACCCCCTATAAAAATAAATAATAATATATACTTATTTTTTTGTGCATATTCTACATCATTAATAATACATCAGAGCGTTTCTATGAAAGGGCTTTTCTATAATACATCACAGAGCTATGCTTGGGCTTACAGTATGTGTGATCTCTAATTCCATTCTACCTAAAAAACTATTCAACACAATTCATCATTATTATTATTAACCAGCTTCACTTTTGAAGCACCATTTAATTATGTTGTGAATCGGACTAAGTGGCAATGAAACTACCTTGCCAAAAACCCTCAGACAGCCACAGATAGCTCGCTCTAAAATAAGCATTTAGTTCAGTCTCAAATGGCACCCTATCCCCTATTTAGTGCAGTATGGGCCATGGTCAAAAAAAGTGCACTGTAAAGGGAATAGGGTGCTGCTTGGGAAGCAGCCGTGTAATTTAACTACACCAAAGCAATTTAGCCCGTTCAGGCAAATGGAGAGATTGTCACTCACTATCACATAGAGCCAGCACGAGGCAGAGAGACAGCTTGACTACGCTAACATGCACGCATGCACGCACACACACCACTCCAATTGAGACAGAATGCTTCAGATTTCAATTTCCCCAGCCCTGTTGCAATATCGTCTTCTCTAACTAATGGTTAATTTATTTCATGTTTCAGGGGCTTGTTTTGAGTGGATTGGAATTATTTTATCAATATCCTGCCTGCACTATGTACCCAAGGCCCTCTCTGGCTGCACTATGTACCCTAGGCCCAAACTGCCTACACTATGTACCCAAGGCCCTCTCTGCCTGCATGTTTGTCTGTCTGCTACTTATTTCTCTGCTACAAACAGATTTTAGAGGAGGAAGAGACAGAGAGAAAGAGCGAGAGGGACAGAGACAGAGAGGAGAGAGAGAGACACATAGAGAGAAGAGAGAGACACAGAGATAGAGAGACCACGAGAGAGAGACACAGAGAAGAGAGAGAGAGAGAGAGAGAGGAGAGCAGAGAGAGAGAGAGATGAGAGAGAGGAAGATGAAGAGGAGAGAGAGAGTGTGAGAGAGAGAGAGTCGGAGAGAGAGAAGAGAGAGAGAGAATTGATGAGAGAGAGAGAGAGAGAGAGAGAGAGAGAGAGAGAGAGAGAGAGAGAGAGACTCCCTTGCTTAACCTGGGGAATTGCAATAGCATGGCTGGCATTATAAAACAGTTACCCTGAAATGTTTCTGGCTTATTCTAGGAAAATAACTTTGATGATATTCGGAGTTTAAATCGATTACACTTCAAGCTATTTGACATAGACAGCCAACAATTGTTGTGTTCTGAGTATTGTAGTTTTATAATCATTTGATTGTATTATTAATCCAATTATCTAATACGTATGTCCTTTTGTAACATATTAAACCTCTTATTAGACTAAAACATATGTATTTGGCTCCGTACTATCTCTATGTATTATTGTACAAACTGCATTGTTAGTACGGGGTAGATGTTGTTGTCGTTACAGTGTTGTTCTGCTACTGATAATCGTGCAGAGCCCCTTTCTAGCCTCTCCAGGGAGACAAGACAGAACTGTAGGCAGCTACCTAGCTCAAGGAAAGAAACAAGGCTTGTTATAACACGTAATGATGTGTGAGGGATCCAGAGAGCCCTTCCCATCTGCAGGGATGCGTCCCAAATTGCACCCTATTCCCTACATAGTGCACTACTTTTGACCAGAGACCTATGGGTAGTGCACTATGCAGGGAATAGGATGCCAATTCGAACACATTCCAGACCTATTTTTGTACTTGACACTGCCTGAAAAATTGCAACAACATAGCCGGCTAAATGATACATGTTTTAAAGGTGAACATATTGTTTGTATACATATAGCGTTCAGTAATGTATATATCTGAAAGATAATCAATGTTGAATTTGCCCCATGTCGGATAAATAACGTATTTTGAATTGGATATGATGAATATATATTTTCAAATATTCCTTAGATAAAAAAAACAATTTCAATCCAAAGCCAAGGTTGCAGTCAGACAATGGTAATACATGTTTCAGTAGGATCTACTACAGGACATCTAGCATTTTGATGTGTTACTGTACTGGCATACCAATCATTAAGTATTCAAGACATGCTGCACAATTCAATAGCTTATTCTGTTAGATCTATAACCCATAATCTTTTAGGTAGAATACTACACTCTACAGTAAATTTCCACATCTTGTTTGGTCTAGCAGTTCAGTGTGCTACTTTTGCACTAAAAACCTAGAAATCTGTCGTCCGGATAGAAAGAACAGGGAACTATTGAATCAGCTTTCACCACAATACCACAGCTAGCCACACGACGAGGGAAGGGAGGACCATTCTCCACAGTACCATAGCTAGCCAAACGACGAGGGAAGGAAGAACCATTCTCCACAGTACCATAGCTAGCCACACGACGAGGGAAGGAAGGATCATTCTCCACAGTACCATAGCTAGCCACACGACGAGGGAAGGAAGGACCATTCTCCACAGTACCATAGCTAGCCACACAACGAGGGAAGGAAGGACCATTCTCCACAGTACCATAGCTAGCCACACAACGAGGGAAGGAAGGACCATTCTCCACAGTACCATAGCTAGCCACACGACGAGGGAAGGAAGGATCATTCTCCATCTCTAGCTCTTGTTCACGTCGAGCTCCCACTTCTTTAGGGTGTAACCTCTTTTCAATCAAACAAAGAGTCTGCAGCATATAGGTGAAGCAGAGTGTATGGACCCACTGGGACCTCTATTACTGCCCTGCATGATATCAGTGACATTTCCCCTCCTGTCTCAGTCTGTAGGGACAAAGGGGTCAGTGACGCAGCTGTGTAAATGACAGCGGCTGGGTTGAAGGCAGGCTGACAGATTGTCTGACCTGAGATCAAATACTATTTGAATTCTTTCAAATATTTTTAGCATTTGCTTTAGCCTGTCTGCCCTGAACTGCAGGTGGGTGGGGTTGGCAGTTTTGGGACCTTTCTATCAATTAAATTGCGCCAGGCAAGCACAATCAAGTAGCGATAAATGAATTGAAATGATTTGAAATAGTATTCCAACCCAGGTTTTGCTGGCTGGTATGATGGTGTGGCAGTGGATCAAGAATCACAGACACTCTCAATTAAAAATATTACATGCTACACTCAGTCACACAATAACATACTCTGTGTTGCTACCATGACGACCTTGTCTTTCATGCTCCTCACAGAGGTGTGACAGTAATGTGATTTGATTAGCATTAGCTAATGATTAGCATTAGTGAATTGCAGCTGGAAACTATAGAGACATTTTCATGTTGGAGATCAAATTCTATAACACTAGCACTAGTATGAGAGAAAGCATTGGACTCAATTTGCTATGTAATTATCAACTATTGGCAGCTGGAGAGTGGAGACTAAAATGAGTGACACATTCATGTTGAAGATCAAAACAGTTTTTTCCCCCCCTATAATTACAGAGAGAAAATACAGAGCAGAGATATACTGTAGGCCTAATGGAGACTGTTTAATATAAATGGTTTAAGCACAAGGCTTTTATCAAGACCGGTCCCTGGTAAGAAACTGACTAGCCCTGAAGTCATTAGTCCACATTAGTCCATGTCACACTGATCAGGGTGTAGTGGAAACCAGTGTTGATGATTGTGACTGGCTGCCTGTCTGCTTGAAGAACAGCGTGGCATGTCAGTCTACATCAGGGTCCTCTGAGCTTTGTCTGATACTGCGACCTTTATCCGCTCACTGTAGTATAGCAGACTAGAATCCTCACTGGAACAGGCAATATTCAGTGTTCATTTAATGCTAGTACTCTGGAAATTCGCATGTAAAATTCATAAAAAGTATTAATTCATTGTGTACCAGACGTCTTATGATGTCTCAAATGTCTTATGAATATCAGGGCATCGTATAAAAATTACAATCTGTGATGAATGTTGTGTAGTGAATAATCGGCTTTAGAAATTTACTGACAACGCCACAATATCTAGATTTGCGTATGCACATTACATATACACCATACATGGACTGTAGCCTGCTGTTCCCATCTTAGCTACTTTACTCAAGGCAGACTATCCCCAGAATCCATAATCCTCACCTCCATCGTCCACAGGGATGACCTATGTCCCAGGAGGAGGAGCCTAGCTGGTGCAACCCCATTATATTAACACAGGGCACGGAACCCACGGAACACAGAACAGGGACTATGAAGCCCTTTGACAGTTTTGTTATATGACCTTCATCAGAGCTCTGGGACGTAACAGTACCAAGGGAATTGTGGCCTTTTGGAGGTAATATATTTAGAGTTCATAACTGTATTTTCCCATAGGCACAACAGGCAGAGGAGTTAAGGCTTGTAGCCTGGAATTCTCATAACGAACAAAAGGTTTATCTGTTTCATTCCAGGTATGCATGAACTACAGTGGTCGTTACGAAAGGGATCTTTCCACAGAAGGGAAATACCAGGGGAGAAGTATAGCGTAATGTATCGATGCACGTATTTTAAACTGAGCTTTATGGACAAAAGTAATGCTCTCTGTCACAAATAAAGTTTAATTGGTTTTGTGTTGCCACGTTTCAATACAGACTTTACATCTGTGATTTCATCCACAGTGTAAGATCCTTAACCAGATAAGACAAAAAAGTCACATTCCAATTCAGGCCAACTTTACTTTCAAAAAGGCCAGAAATATAGAAAGAAATTAAAAAGCAACTATGCATTCATTCTACAGTCAGGGTATTTCAGTGAATTTGTGAGTCAGTGCGTCAGTCAGTCAAGCCATAATTAGACTTCACCCACAAAAAAATACCATGGCAACAGACATACATAATAGTTCCCTTCCTTCATTTAGGCAAAACAATGAGACAGCATCATCCTATCATCTCTCTCCTGTCTCCTTATAAATTGGACACATAAAAAAATGAGGGAATTTTATTACTCTAAAATAAAATTGATTAGAAAACATCTTCCTTATAATAATAACACCATATAAATGCATCGCCTACTTTCTTAGTCTCGGGTGACATTTATGGGAATGCATCCCACATGGCACCCTATGACCTACATAGTGCACTACCCCATAGAGCTCTGGTCAAAAGTAATGCACTATATTGGGAATAGGTTGTTATTTGGGATGCAGACATGCACCTCTTCATGAATAAGATATACAGATAATTGTCTCTATTGTGCTGATTCCCCTGTGTAATTTAACTCATTACCAGGTTCATTCATCTTTTTCATCTCTAGAATTGTAATAGGTATATTTTTTATAGGTATATTTTTTTTAGGTATATTTTTTTACAGACCAGCAGCATTGAGATCTCCAAATACAATTTGACTAGGTGATCTTTGGCCTGTATTTCTATATCTCACTTCTATTAGCGAAGAGTCAGAGACTGCACTCTGTAATATCCAGTGAGATGAGAACATGGCAACAGAAGTGAAAGTTGGAATGGAATTAATCAGAAAGTTTTCATACTAAACTAAAATAACTTGGCTTGCATGTTGTTATCATCCTATGTCCTATGGTGAATAAAATTAATGATTGTAACATGATTTACATGATGATATTCAAAACATATACTCCTATTATAACCTGAGGTCAGAATAGCCCTGCCTAAATATGTTGGAACTAATATCTGGTTGCTTCTTGTGCTAAAAAGCCATTGTCCTTTCCCACAAAACACAGTCTCTCTCCATATCAAAGATGCATTCACATCACATTAAATACACTGCTAGCGGTGTTGTTCATAAGCTCATAACAATGCCATTAGGTTGATTCTCTATTAGCATGCAAACACGCAACTACGCTTGTGTGATTGACACGAAACAACACAAATGATTCCACCAGTGTATTATAGTTAGCTACAGTACAGCCAGAGTCATTGTGGTTCATGGGCAAGGAAGGAGAGTAGAGGTGTCTGCAGGCCTGTTTCCACACACTCACACGCACCCAAACGCACGAACACACACGCACACACACACTCTGTGTCCCTGTGACCTGTCAATGGCAGGCTGGGCTAATGAGTGCCTCCACGTCTCCCAGCCAGCCGGACAGCCTCTCTCCATCTCTCTCACCCTCCCTCTCCCCTCCCTCTCTCTCTATCTGTCTGACCTATGAGGTGTCGCTGTGGGCGAGCTCAAAGCCAAGCGCCCGTGAAGCTAACCTTGGTTTTTTAATTCCACTCTCTCCTCCTCCCCGTCGCTATGTCCAGTGTGTGTGTGTATCTTCATCCACCTCATTATAACTGGGAGGTTATGTGAACTTATGTCAGTATGCAGTGTCTTCTCTTCTGCCACAACAGGGCTGCATGATGCCAGCAGGAAATGTCTCTTAGTAACACTCACATATCACAGTATGTTATTCAATGTTAACATAGCCCACAAGGTCCTCTATGTGATCTCCATCACATACCATTATACCACACCCACTGGTTCTATAGGACTTGTTCCAATATCTTACATAACATAACACTCCATTCATATTGTTCAATTTGTTAGAACATTGTAAACACTTGCAGAACATCTCTTTAAACCGACACAAATATTGTAACCTTCTCCACACGTACTGGGATGTGACGCCTATGTAGGCTGTAATAATATTTTTGTGGATGATTATATTTGTCCTATTTCACACATGTACATCTGTGTATCATATGCATGTGTGAATTGGAAATGAGTTTTTTGTATATCCCACCCTCGGAGAGTGGGTTCACAGCCAGGGTCTGCCATTATCAAAGGCAACCCTAGGATTAAGCACCTTCCACAAGGGCTCGGGAATTCAAACTCGCAACCTTTCGGTAACTGACCCAACACTCTAACCACTAGGCTACCTGCCGCACTTATGTGAGGCCTGAGCTGAGGCTTCAAAACTAGGCTATATTAAGAACACTTGCCGACAGAGAATGACAGGAATAGGGAATAGAATAATGCAAACACACAAATACTGTTTAGACCATCGACCAGACACTCATGGAGACATGGGAAACATATGTTAACATTGCCAAACAAGATAATGAACTAGATGATAAACAAAAGTGAAATAAACAATAAAAATGTACAGTAAACATTACTCACAAAAGTTCCAAAAGAATAAAGACTCTCTTTTTAGGGCCAAATATCATTCTAGTTTGCTCAGTTTTTTGTTATGTCTTTCCAATGTGTCAAGTAATTATCTTTTTGTTTTCTCATGATTTGTTTGGGTTTAATTGTGTTCTCCAGGTTTATCTCTCTGTAGGTGATGGCTTTGTTGTGGAAAGTTTGGGAATCACTTCCTTTTAGGTGGTTGTGGAATTGAACGGCTCTTTTCTGGATTTTTATAATTAGCGGTTATTGGCCTAATTCTGCTCTACATGCATTATTTGGTGTTTTATGTTGTACACGGAGGATATTCTTGGTTGGTGAGCGGACCCCAGACCTCACAACCATAAAGGGCAATGGGTTCTATAACTGATTTAAGTATTTTTAGCCAGCTCCTATTTGGTATGTAGAATTGTATGTTGTTTTTGATAACATAGAAGGCCCTTCTTGCCTTGTCGCTCAGATAATTCACAGGTTTGTAGAAGTTACCTGTGGCACTGATGTTTAGGCCGAGGCATGTATAGTTTTTTGTGTAATCTATGGCAAAGGTGTCTAGATGGAATTTGTATGTGTGGTCCTGGCACCTGGACCTTTTTTGGAACACAATTATTTTTGTCTTACTAATATTTACTGTCAGGGACCAGGTCTGATAGAATCTGTGCAGAAGATCTAGGTGCTGCTGTAGGCCCTCCTTGGTTGGGGACAAAAGCACCAGATCATCAGCAAATAGTAGACATTTGACTTCAAATTCTCTCTCTCTCTCTCTCGTTCAATTTCAAATCCCTTTCTCTGCACAATGACTGTGGGTGATGCCATGTTCAGAAGAAGTTCATGCAGGGGAATAAGAGAAATTGCCAAGAGGAAGATAAAGAAAGCTTCTGCAGTGGGTGAAAAACACAATGTTGTCCCTTAGTTACACAGATGTGGTAGAGGAGAGGAGAAAAAAATGATGCTTCAAAAGCGAGGAGGCTTTAACTGTTAATCCTATATTTCATTCAAATGATTTTTTTCATCTTCAGGCAAATGGGTAAATATTGTATAACATTAAATCTTTGCCTCAGGGTATTCTCCACACACGACACCCACATTGCTAAAAAAGCAGAACGACGCTCTCAGAACTGCAATAATTGCGTCCAAATGACACCCTATTCCCTTTATAGTGAACTACTTTTTACCAGGGACCACATAGCTCTGGTCAAAACTAGTGCACTATATAGGGAATAGGGTGCCATTTGGGATACACACTATGTGTCCTCAGTAGTAGTATCTGAGTATAACACACAGAAAAATCCCATAACAACCATACTGTACCCTCAATACCAAGGCCTCCCTCACAGGAATTTGTGGCGTCTAGCTCAAATTAAACAGGGGAAAACAGAGAGCAGAAAATGAGAACGATTTTGCGACGAAAACAAACAAATTATTTTATCAGTCATCCTGTTGGTCATACTACCCCCCCCCTCCCCCCACCACCTCTGTATGTCTATCTGCATCCCAAATGGTACCCTATTCCCTATATAGTGCACCACTTCTGACCAGGAACATAAGGAACGCAGGCTTTGCCTGTCACTGTCGTAAACAGACACTTTGTCTGTGACTAAAGATGGGACGAGGTATTTATAAAAGCAGTCATGGGATGATATCTGTACGCAACCAAAGAGGTTAACAGGGATATGGTTTATTATGACAACACCAAGTGCTTAATTGTCAGGTTTGTGGCTCTGCATCAAGAGGTGGGTGTGTGTGTGATGTGTGTGTGTGTGTGTGTGTGGTTGTGTGTGTGTGTGTGTGTGTGTGTGTGTGTGTGTGTGTGTGTGTGTGTGTGTGTGTGTGTGTGTGTGTGTGTGTTGTCGTGTGTGTGTGTAGCTGTGTGTGAGTGTTGTGTGTGTAGTGAGTGAGTGAGTGAGTCATTATGCATATGAAAAATATGATCATGGCCTTCATGTTTAACTTCTGTCGTTTTGTTGAAATACTGTTATAGTTAGTTTTTCTGTTATGCAATTCATGATCTCATGCATGATTTTTTAACGGTATGGAGATTTCAGCTGAAAGGGAGCTGACAATAGAGAGAGGATGTGGAAAATATGGGGAAGAATAAGAAGGATGGGAGAGGGGACACATGACGGAAGAGAGATGAGAGGAGGGGGGAGAGAGAGGAGAGAGAGACCAGAGACCAGATGGGGAGCGACGAGAGGAGAGAGACAAGAAGGGGAGAACCAGAAGAGGGAGAGAGACTAGAGAGGAGAAGAAGAAGAGAGCGAGAACACGGCGGGAGTGATGAATGAACAGAATAGTTCGAAGAATATTGAGGTAGGTCACCACTCGCAATGAGGATGGCGCTGCTTTTCGCATAAGATGAACCTCCTCTGGAAGAGCTGAGACCATAGATGTTTGTGAAGAGTATGGTCACATCTGCTTTCCCAGGCTGAAGTCGCTGCCATTTCTCTTCATGCCTCTCCTGTCCTCTCCCAGACGCAGGAAAGGGAAAGACCACAGCTACACGACGGAAAGGGCTCCAGGCCTGTCCTAAGCTTATGTTTGTTGACGTTCCAGATGGGAAGATCCTGGACAGCACCGGGCTCTTCCGTTGCAGCCGCACACATTCCCGTATATGGAGTGAGAGGCAGGGTGGCACTTTTGGGCTACTGGGACACTCACTACTAAGCATGAGTGCCGGTGTAACGGCACCGCTATTATGAGGACGGAATTATGACCTTAGTACAAGGGAATTATCACTGGGGAATATAGTGGTCTTCGCAGAGACCCCATGACACGGTAACCGGCAAATAAGTATGACACGCTACGATATCTGTCGTGTGACAGTGAACTAGGACAATGCGACAGTGGAGCCTCCAACTCACCCCTGGCAGATGCCTTATGAGACCACGAGGGCCTACTGACGCTGGATGTGTCGACAATCCTTATCTTGGCCTTCTTTGACGTCCTGGAACACTGGGCGTAGTGAATCGTTCTCTTACCTCTGGGGCTGCGACTGTAGAAATTTTAATAGGTTAGAAACCACTCCTGTATAAAAACACCCGACACATGACGCACACGGACGCGGCGCATGTAACGCACTGGTCCGCACGGTTGACTACTGCGCACGAAGTGTCCATGAACAATATGGACCTGCACGCACACACACACAACACTGCAGCGACGCTACACAACAACCGAGAACGATCAACACTTAGAGAGAAGACGAGAGAGAGAAGAGAGAGAGGAGAGAGAGAGAAGAGCAGACGAATTAATGAGTGGCCCCTTTAAAACATTTGTTTGTGACCCTCAGCGTAAATCAACAGAGTCACATTTCGTTGTTACACGTGGCCCGCGAATACAACAGGTGTACGAACCATACCAGTGAAATGCTACTTCACAGGCTCTAACTCAATAGTGCAAAAAAGGTATATAGGTGACACAATTAGTAAGAATTTTAAAGAAAAAAAACAACAGTAAAAAGGACAAGTCGAGGAAAACAGTTAGCAAGGCTATAAAAGTAGCGAGGCTATAAAACGATAGCGCAGGGCTACATAACAGACACCGGTTAAGTCAGGCTGATTGAGGCTTAGTATGTCGAATGTAGATATGTCTGTGACATAGTACCTAGCAAAATGAGGAACAGACGCAGTAGCAAGTAGCGTTAAAAGCAGTGTGTTGTCGGACACTATGCAGATAGGCCCTGTTAGCCAATGTACCGGAGCACCTGGTGGTTTGGCCAATTGAAGGAGAGGTAATGACCTTACCATCATGTACAGAATGTAAAGATTTAAATCTGAACTAGCATATATAGAATACAACAAGAGTAGCAGCAGCGCTAAAAGAGGGCGTTGGGGGAACACAATGCACAATGTCCGGGTAGCCAATTTGATTACCCTGTCTCAGGAGTCTTATGGCTGGGGTAAAAAATCCTTTGAGAAGCCTTTTGTCCCTAGACTTGGCACTCCGGTACGCTTGCTATCTCGCGGTAAGTAGAAGAAAACAGTCTATGACTGGGTGGCTGGGGACTCTCTTGACAATTTTATGGGCTTCCTCTGACACCGCCTGGTGTAGAGTCCTGGAAGCGCCAGCAGCCTTGGCCCATCTGCAATGTACTGGGCCGCTTCGCACTTACCCTCTGTAGTGCCTTGGTCGGAACGAAGCGCAATTTGCGCGTACAGGCAGTGATGCAACCGGTCAGGATGCTCTCGATTTGCAGCTGTAGGAACCTTTGACGATCTCAGGAACCTATGCCAAACTCTTTTAGTTCCTGAGAGGAATAGCTTTGTCTTCGATGCCCTCTTCACGCTGTCCTTGGTGTGTCTTGAGACCAATTCTAGTTTGTTGGTGATGTGGACACCAAGGAACTTGAAGCTCTCAACCTGTTCCACTACAGCCCCGTCGATGAGAATGGGGCGTACTCGGTCCTACTTTTCCTGTAGTCCACAATCATCTCCTTGGTCTTGGTTATGATGAGGGATAGGTTGTTATTCTGGCACCACCCGGCCAGGTTACTGACCTCATCCCTATAGGCTGTCTCGTCGTTGTCGGTGATCAGGCCGACCACTGTTGTGTCATCAGCGAGCTTAATGATGGTGTTGGAGTCGTGCCTGGCCATGCAGTCGTGGGTGAACAGGGAGTACAGGACGGGACTGAGCATGCACCCCTGAGGGGGGCTCCAGTGTTGAGGATCAGCGTGGCAGATGTGTTGCTACCTTCCCTCACCACCTGGGGGCGGCCCGTCAGGAAGTTCAGGATCCAGTTGCTGAGGGAGGTGTTTAGTCCCAGGATCCTTAGCTTAGTGATGAGCTTTGAGGGTACCATGGTGTTGAACGCTGAGCTGCAGTCAATGAATAGCATTCTCACATAATGAGAATAATGAATGTAATGCACTATATAAGGGAATAGGGTGTCATTTGGGACGCAGTAGTGTCACATTTCGCCACACCGTGTTTCTTGACACTTTTAACGCGAGTCAGAGAGGCATCAGTCTCCCCCCCACCACTGTATGTCTATCTGCATCCCAAATGGTACCCTATTCCCTATATAGTGCACCAGTTCTGACCAGGGAACATAGGAACGCAGGCTTTGCCTGTCACTGTCGTAAACAGACACTTTGTCTGTGACTAAAGATGGGACGAGGCTATTTATAAAAGCAGGGATGGGATGATATCTGTACGCAACCAAAGAGGTTAACAGGGATATGGTTTATTATGACAACACCAAGTGCTTAATTGTCTAGGTTGGGCTCTGCATCAAGATGGGAGTGTGTGTGTGTGCGTGTGCATAAGGATCTGTGTGAATGTCCATGCGCGCGTGTACACCTCTTTGAGTGTGTATGTACGCCTCCTGAGACAAATTGTCGCTAGCCAGGTGGATATTCCAGGGCAGGGAGGATTTGAAATTGCCTATTCTATTTTCTCACAGGGAGCCTTGCCATTTCGCTGCATGCCTCATTGCAAGCAAATGCACTTTCTTGGCCTTTACAAAAAAATAAAAATCCTGAGGAAATGGTTTCAGCGTACAGATCTCAATACCAATATCAATGTCTAACTACTAATGTCTAACTACTAATGTCTAACTACTAATGTCTAACTACTAATGTCTAACTACTAATGTCTAACTACTAATGTCTAACTACTATCCAAACAACTGTTTACATGATTATGCTATTCAAATTATAGTTTGAAATGAATCTGAAATTATAATGACAGGATAAAACCCCTTGAGATGCCCTCGATTTTCAAGGCGTCATGTGTCATGTGTTTGAATTGAATTATAGCATTGAACTGGCAAGAGGAAAGAGAGCAACAAAAATATTCCTAAAAGCATGATTGGCACCTCTGCCTTGCGATTACTTGTAGCAAATCTTTGTTTGTTTTCTTCCTACTGCTCAGTATGTCTTATATGGCACAGTGAACCGCCAGGCCAAGAGTCATAGGCAGGCTGATAAATATGTATTACTATTCCACTCTGAGTCATTCAGCATGAAATTACTCTCATACTCTACACTCATACTCTCTTATTTTCCTCTCTCTCTCCGAGATCTCTCTCCCTAAATCCTCATCTCTCTCTCTCTCTCTCTCCAAGATCTCTCCATTATTCTCTCCAAGATCTCTCTTTTTTTATCTCTCCAAGATCTCTCTTTTTTTATCTCTCCAAGATTTCTCTTCTTTTATCTCTCCGAGATCTCTCTTCTTTTCTCTCTCTGAGATCTCTCTTCTTTTATCTCTCTGAGATCTCTCTTCTTTTATCTCTCTCAGATCTCTCTTCTTTTATCTCTCTGAGATCTCTCTTCTTTTTATCTCTCTGAGATCTATCTTCTTTTATTCTCTTGAGATCTATCTTCTTTTATCTCTCTCAGATCTCTCTTCTTTTATCTCTCTGAGATCTCTCTTCTTTTCTCTCTCTGAGATCTCTCTTTCTTTTTATCTCTCTCAGATCTCTCTTCTTTTATCTCTCTCAGATCTCTCTTCTTTTCTCTCTCTGAGATCTCTCTTCTTTTATCTCTCTGAGATCTATCTTCTTTTCTCTCTCTGAGATCTATCTTCTTTTATCTTCTCTGAGATCTATCTTCTTTCTCTCTCTGAGATCTATCTTCTTTTTATCTCTGAGATCTATCTTCTTTTATCTCTCTCAGATCTTCTCTTTTATCTCTCTGAGATTCTCTCTCTTTCTCTCTCTGAGATCTCTCTTCTTTTATCTCTCTCAGATCTCTCTTCTTTTTATTCTCTCTCAGATCTCTCTTCTTTTTATCTCTCTGAGATCTCTCTTATTTTATCTCTCTTGAGATCTCTCTTCTTTTATCTCTCTGAGATCTCTCTTCTTTTCTCTCCTGAGATCTATCTTCTTTTATTCTTCTCTCAGATCTCTCTTCTTTTATCTCTCTTGAGATCTCTCTTCTTTTATCCTCTGAGATCTATCTTCTTTTATCTCTCTGAGATCTATCTTCTTTTATCTCTCTCAGATCTCTCTTCTTTTATCTCTCTGAGATCTCTCTTCTTTTTTCTCTCCGGGATCTCTCTTCATTTATCTCTCTGAGATCTCTCTCTCTCTCTCTCCTTATCCAGTTCAAATAAATAAGGCTGTCGTCATACTGTATAAGCGGGCTTTGCGGGCAAAAATGTAACTAGAACAAAAATCACAGACTGTCTCTTTGCAAGCAATTCCACTCAGTCATCAACTACAGCAGTAATTAAAGCCACTGAAGAGTGATGTTAAACATCACTAATGCAAGCCAAACCACACGCTGCAGAATGAAAACGGATCCTACAGTGGTATACATGTTGTTTGATTACAAATATCCAATTGACAACATCAAAGATAGTATGCTATTTCACCCACCAAGAAATAAAACCAGCTGAAGGTGCATTCCAACAGTGTTTATGGTATCATTCCAGTCGCCGAAGGATCATGAAATAAGACCTTGTAATGTACATACTAAAAAATACCAGACTGTAGTTTTTCTTTACAGTCAAGGCACTATTGTAACAATCGGAAAGCCAGGAAGAAGGGAAGAGAAAAAAGGAGAACATTTTAAATAAATAAATGAAGAGACATGCAGACAGGATGGAGGGTGGATGATGGATTCTTATCCCATCCCTGTGTCTCTCTTTTATCAGTTTTCTGCTCAGATTCTTCATTCATTCCTTTATTTTCAGGCCAGTCCCACAATGTGCGTCACAAATGGCACCCTATTCCAATAGGGCTCTGGTCAAAAGTAGTGCACTATATAGGGGATAGGGTGCCATTTGAGATGCAGCCCAGCCATCGATCAGGAGTATTGATCCACACCAGATCTCCTTCCACCCCTAGCTAGGGAGAGCCAGCAGAGCCGCTCTCATAACGATCCAACTCCAACCCTTTATTTATTTTGACCTCTCTCTCTCTCTCTCTCTCTCTTGGAGGAGAATAATTTACCTGTTCGTCATCGCCTTACAATACATATATTTTAAAAGGGGGAGTCATTCAAACTTTGTGAAGAAAATTCTGTCTCTCTCTCTCTCTCTCTCTCGGTTTTGGAGGAGAATAATTTACCTGTTTGTCATCGCCTTACAATACATATATTTTAAAAAGGGGAGTCATTCAAACTTTGTGAAGAAAATTCTGTAGGGATAATCCCACCCTGAGCATTATGGAAGTTTGGCTGGAGTTAAAATGGAGCTAATTTAGCTAGTGCCGGTCTTAAGCTTCACAAGGGTGTGTGTGTGGATATGGATATTAATTATAAGATAAAGAGATCTTGACAATCTGATCGAGGCTGTCATATGTGAACAGCAAAAATAAAAAATTATCAGAGACCATAATGCTACTATCGGATCTATGCCTTGTTGAGTTGTAGAGGGGTACTACAGCCTGAATGCCTCACACAATCAAAGACTGATCAAGTTGTAGCTACAAAGAAAAAAAGACAAAAACACACAATACTATATTGAATAACATCTAAGTAAAGGAAACAAAAAGGGGTTTCACATTAAAAGGACAGACAAAGATGGCTGTGAGAGCTTCGACAATCGACACAAAGCTATATACTGATAGCTAACCCCCCTTTTTCTCCCTCTCCTTATTTCTCTCCCTTTCTCTCCCCCTTTCTTTCTGTCTCTCCCATGTAATTGTATTCGCCTTCGACTACTAATTACACTTCCCTCATCACTTACCTCTCTTTCTCTCTCTCTCTTCCTCTTTGTCACTTCCCTCTCAACTCTCTCTGTCGCTTGTCTGTTTTCCACTATGTCTGCCTCCCCATGCCTGCCACCCATCTCCCCCTGCTTTCCCTTCAGTGGCAGCTTGTGGTAATTTCTGTTTTCCTCTGCCTCCTCTCTGCTCCCCCTGCCTCCTCTCTGCCTCCCATGCCTCTTCTCTGCCTCTCTCTCCCTCCCCTGCCCTCCCATGCCCCTCTCAGCCTCCCCCTGCCTCCTCTCAGCCTCCCCCGCCTCCTCTCTTGCCTCCCCCTGTCTCCTATCTGCCTTCTCTAAGCAGCAGAAGGCGAGTAATATTACTAATCTGTGGAGGTTCAGTGCCGATTTGTCAATCCACCGTGTCAGCCACCACAAATCTCTCTACAGGTAATTACAGGGCCCTTTCTCTTTCAGCACCACTCCAAGAGTCAGTATTACATCCCTCTCTCCTTTTCTCTCCTTCTCTCCTCGCTCTCTCCCCCCTTTCACTCTCCGTCCTCTCTCTCTCTCTCTCTCTCTCTCTTGCTTCTCTCTCTCTCTCTCTCTCTCTCTCTCTCTCTCTCTCTATCTCTCTCTCTCTCTCTCTCTCTCTCTCTCTCTCTCTCTCTCTCTCTCTCTCTCTCTCTCTCTCTTCTCTCTCTCTCTCTCTCTCTCTCTCTTCTCTTCTCTCTCTCTCTCTCAGGCACTCCAGGATAGTCTTCCCTCTCACTATCTCAACTGCAGTGTTTAACACCACCTCTGAATCCAGCACTGTGACCTATCAAATAAAAATGCCTTGTTTGAGAGAAACACTGCTCTGGTTATGGAGCCTGCCTGGGCCAGGTAGTGGGAAGGCAGGCATCAAATTGCTCAGACCTTCCTTTTCCTTCAGCATCTCTGGGACTCATGGGACTCACAGGGTTCAGCAGCACTGATGGCATCACACCTATCACACTTACAGTGGTCAAAATAAAGTCACATACTTCAACCAGTTGGGAAAAGGCCAGTTTGCAATCAAACACATCTCAAAATGTATTGTGTAAAACCCCAAAATTATTCTCTATTACAGATCTCCGTCACATTAAGAAGATAAGAGAGGATGAGAGAGAGAATGAGCGAGAGAGAGAGCAGGGGGAGAAAGAGGGAGGGAGATTTGGGGGGGGGTGAGAGAGGTAGATGGAAAGGTGAGAGGGAAAAATTATGAATCTTCAAAACAAAAGTGGCGAGTGGCAGGAAATGCATTCTACCTCAAGCTGAGCTATACCCCAAACGCAGCTGCGAGATTTACTGGCCTTTTCTGCTTTGCTGCCGCCCTCTGCTTCCTGCTAACGTCAGAATACATGTGAGAATACACCCTCCTGAAGGTACAGAGACAAACAGTATAACACACCCACACACACAATCTTACTGAAATCTACTTAAACCTCATATTTTATTCTGTCAACAGGTGTAATATCTTAGATGTAGTTTTACTATTTTATGAAGCTAACCATATGTGTCAACTACAACGCACATCATTAAAATATATTTTTTTGTCGAATTTAAAAAAATGATATCAAGTCCAGTGTTTCTCCTAGGATTGCCGTGGTCTAACTCAACATTTTAGATGCCCTCCTCTTCACTGCAGATACATTTGCTGGTGTTTTATAGCTAGTTATCTGAAATTCTACATACTTCCTGCAATTCTACACATTTTGCCATGGGGCTAGGGAAAACATTTTACAGTTGTAAAGCTAATTTCCTGCAATTCTACACATTTTGCCTTGGCTTACATTGTGTTCTTATGCTATCTGAGTGTCTCAAACATAACAAAATCAATGGGGGTATAAGCCATGACATTTTGGGTATTTAAGATTCCCCCTGACTGTCTAGTTTTTATTTTGGTGATTATTTTAGTTCTCAAAGATGATCTTATTTAAAAAGCATATAGTTCCATTTACATACTTTATATCTGGTTTAAGTCATTTAAGTTTACACTAAAAACGTTTTATCATCCTGAAAATTATTTTCTTTGAATGGTGGCAACAATTTAGCGGCAACGATTTAGCAGTGGCAGCGCTCCCATCACTGCTAAATGAATATAGAAGAAACACTGAAGTCTTATGAAAGAATACATCCAAATCAGATATTGATATCTCAGTTAACCTTAACGAGATCTGATCTATTGGATGTTTTCCTTTAAAGGGTTAAAACTTTGAGATTGATTGTTATGGGTCCTCAGAGTCCTGTCCACTGACAGACTTTCAGGTTTCAAATATGAAAGTACAAAGGAGAGAGTAGTTGTCAATTCAGCTCATGTGGCATGGCAACGTGTTACCTGTCAGAATGAGAGCACAGCAACACCTTTGACGAGTGGCATGTTGACATGCCAGTTCGCATAATCCCTCCAGAACACAGAAGACTAGTTGTGGATGTAGAGCTCCACCACTGTGCAAGAGAGAGCTTCATGTGTTCTTCATACACACATGGGTAAATTCAGAGACATTTCGGCTTATAGAATCCATTGTGTGTGTCTCTGACATTGATCACTTGGGGGAATACAGTTTCAAAGTGTCAAGACCACTGCTGTTTTCAGCCAGAGCACTAAAAACAAACTCACACTTCAGAGGCAAACTCTCCAGTTTCCACATTGCATGCACTTTTGCACACTGTATCCTCTTCGACCTTAATAAGAAAAGGCAAGCC
Organism: Salvelinus sp. IW2-2015; assembly: GCF_002910315.2. NCBI lineage: Eukaryota > Metazoa > Chordata > Actinopteri > Salmoniformes > Salmonidae > Salvelinus > Salvelinus sp. IW2-2015. The sequence goes on from NC_036848.1 coordinate 49,019,358, forward strand.
AAGGAAAATATAAAGTGAGGTTTAAGGATTCTTCTGAGAGCATACAACTACCGAAACAAGGACCTTCAAGAAGAAAGGGGATTTGAACGCATACTTAAACCAAGCCATGGTCCTTGATGACAAGTGTAATCCTCACCAGCAAGCCGCTGTGCAGAACCATATCATTGTGGCAAAGCTTTCAAACAAATTTCACAGTAATGAGTCCCAAATGACACAGTATTCCCATTTAGTGCACTACTTTTGACCAGGCCACATAGGGCTCTTGTCAAATGTAGTGCACTACATAGGGAATAGGGTGCCATTTGGGACACCACCAGTAAAAAGTTGAAGGTTTTTGTTAAATCACTTCAACGGATTTTGACTCAAATGGACAGGCCAACTGAAAGGTTATAACTGCTAAATGCCTTTACTACAACAATGTGATCATGAATATTCTGAAATATATAGTCAGTTACCGTTTAGTAGTTGCTATATCCCATTTCATGTTCTCATGAACTGCATCAAATGTAAGAGCTCAGTTTCAAAACATAAGGCTGGTAGCAAGAAAGACACATAATATAGAGGTTGGCAAAGTACACCGTTCCTAGTTTCTCCATTTAGGTTCATGTTGAGAAGCCGGTTCAGTAGAAGGCATTCCATGTGTGGCATATTGGAGATAGAAGGTTATAGGTTATAATTCCAGGAGGCATAGAGTTTTCAGCAACCATTCTAAAGCAACATTCCATACCAGAGCTACACATCACATTGTATACCAGCATATCTTTCCTCTCCATAGCCACATACACTGAGTGTACAAATCTGCTCTTGCCATGACATAGACTGACCAGATGAATGCAGGTGAAAGCTATGATCCCTGGAGCGGCAGGTAGCTTAGAGGGTAAGCGCGTTGGGCCAGTAACTGAAAGGTCTTTGTTGTGAAACCCTGCGCCCTTAGGTAAAAAAATCTGCCTATGTTCCCTTGAGCAAGGCACTTAAACCTAATTGCTCCTGTAAGTCGGGGGGATGCAAGTCAATATTAGGAAGGTGTTCCTAATGTTTTGTACACTCAGTGTAGATCACATCGATACTAGAGTCCCTCAACATACCACTTTCTCTCTCACTACAGTCAAGGCTTGCCTTTGAAAACAAATTGTGAGTCTTTAGATTTAAAAAAAGATAAATCCAAAACAAAATAATTCTCTGTGTTGTTCAGGTTTCTATCTCTTTGTTCAGAATCCATTACATTGGCTGCCAGGCTCAAGAAACATCCACAAGTTAAATCTTATCTACACCTGGCAACATGGTCTCATTAGAATACGTCAAAATAGTGAAATTGTAGTTACAGTATGACACAGATGTAGAGTTTGCTACAGAAGGAAATAATCCTGCAGAAACAAGAAACCTGAATTATTATGTGGATTATAATTCATGGAAGTTATTCAATCAATGTGATTTGGATTTTAAAAAGTCATCAACGTAAACAAATGTTGTCCTTTTTCACCCAATGTTTTACCTAAATCAAATGGCAGGGTGATTTCACTTTTAATTCATTTTAGCTGACAACTCAACCAAGTGTAAATCAAAACTAGACTTGAACTGAAGTCTGTGCCCAGTATGATGGCTATGCCCCCGTAGGACGACAATGCCCCCACCCACAGGGCATGAGTGGTCACTGAATGGTTGAGCTTGAAAACAATGTAAATCATATGCCATGGCCGTCTTCAGTCCACCAGATCTCAACCCAAGTAAACCATATGCCATGGCCGTCTCAGTCACCAGATCTCAACCCAATGTAAACCATATGCCATGCCGTCTCAGTCACCAGATCTCAACCCAATGTAAACCATATGTCATGCCGTCTCAGTCACCAGATCTCAACCAACGAACACTTATGGGAGATTCTGAGTGGTGTCTGAGACAGTGTTTTCCACCACCATCAACAAAACACCAAATGATGGAATTTTTTATGGAAGATGGAGTCACATCCCTCCAATAGAGTTTCAGACACTTGTAGAATCTATGTCAAGTACATTGAAGCTTGTTCTGGCTCGTGGTGACCCAACGCCTTATTCAGACACTTTAGTGTGTGGTGTTTCCTTTATTTTGTCAGTACCTGTAATGTGACAGGTAACATGGGCCTGTCATGTTACAGGTAACTGGGCCTGTTCATGGTACAGGTAACTGGGCCTGTCATGTTACAGGTAACTGGGCCTGTATGTACAGGTAAACTGGGCCTGTCATGTACAGGTAACTGGGCCTGTCATGTACAGGTAACTGGGCCTGTCATGTACAGGTAACTGGGCCTGTCACATACAGGTAACTGCTAGAAATAAGCAGCCCCAATTTAACAGGATTCAACAGCATTCCAATGGCTCACAAATACATACTGACACATCCAATTTGCATACAAACAAACAAAGACACCCAACGTTTGAAATGTAATTTCCTTGATACAACCAAGTCATTCTTGGCACCGACAGAGAAATCAATCTCTGAGGATTTACCTTTCATAATTAAAGAGAGGACATTTCCATTTTCAGAAAAAAACTCTCAAAAGCAATTAGACTAAAAAGTATACTAATTTAGCAAAAGGCCCAGTAATACCTGTAAGCCTGTTATGTGTGCGAGCCTGGTCTGTCTGCCTGCCGTTTTTTTAAGCTTCACATGGCACTTGGCTGTGATGACAGCTTTTAAATACACTGTCTGTTGGCTGTAGGTGTGCCAATGGTATTATGACTTATCCTCTTCTCTAGGCTGCGTTCCAATTTGTACTCTATTCTGTATATAGTGCAACACCTTTGATCAGGGTGCCATTTGGGACACAGGTAATGGAAATGAGATTCTCTGATTCTGAGACTCCAAGTGCAGCTTCACCAACACAGGCATCTTAATATATGTACATATTTACCTGACAAAGGACCTCAACATCTCAACAATCTATCAAGCTAAACCACAGTACCAGAGAGTGCAGGAGAAACAAGGGTTGGAGTAATAGGACATTCTCAGAAGCTTTACAAAGTACATTATTACAATGACCATTATAACTGCTAAAGTACCTGAACTGATAATAAACATTTTGTACCAGTGGCATCTATTTAGATAAAACCAGATGTAAAAGCTGGATCTCTACAGTCACTACCCTGCTGTATTGTAGCAGCAATTATATCTGGATCTACAAGGACCTTAACCTTTTACACTCGTGGGAATTGGCCTATACTATATGGATAGGGCTTTATTGAAATGTTTCTTGCAGAAGAAATATGAAAAGCATAATTAACCATGGCAGCAATTGAAAGGGAACCGTTTGGAGATAATGGGGAAAATATTAGACAAATGGCGAGTACACAACAGTTAATGTAAACTGTCATGGTCAAAACATAAAGAATCAATGGTTGTAAAGATGGGGAGAGATCTGGCCGTGATAAAGAGTTTTTTTTTACAACAAACTCCACAAAGAAAGTCCTGCAGGTTATAGTTTTATCTTATCATAATTATTGCCCAGTCATATGGTCAAGTGCTGAAAAGAAGGACCTAGTTAAGCTGCAGCTGGCCCAGAACAGTGGCACATCTTGCTCTTCACTGTAATCAGGGAGCTAATATCAGTACTATGCATGTCAGTCTCTCTTGGCTAAGAGTTGAGGAAAGACTGACTGCATCACTTCTTCTTTTTATAAGAAAAAATGATTTGTTGAAAATTCCAAATTGTTTGCATAGTCAACTTACACACAGCATTGACACACACACTTACCCAACCAGACATGCCACTAGGTGTCTTTTAACAGTCCCAGTAAAAAAATCTAGGAAACCTACAGTATTATACAGAGCCCTGATTGTATGAAACTCGCAAATGAACAGCAAACCTGGTTTTAAAAAACAGATAAAGCAACACCTCCCGGCACAACGCCTCTCCCCCATGTGACCTACTTTTTGTGTGTATGTACTGACATGTATGTGTAACTGATGAATGCACACACACACACATACTACGTCAATGTTGTAAGTATGTCAATTGTAAAGTATTTTGTCTGTAATGTCTTTTTCGGTATGTGTTGGACCCCAGTAAGACTAGCTGTCGCCATTGGCGTCGGCTAATGTGCAGCTTAATCAAATCAAAAGACTGAATCCAAACATTACACTGTTGATTTTATGTGCATTTTGCATTTGCTGTACTTGTTGTACCACGTTTGTTGATAACGAAATCTGTGGGGTAGGTGCCACATAAGACAAAACAATTACAAGGGTTTGAGTGAGAGGACTAACTGGTGTCTCCAAGTGGCCACACCTCTCCAAAGTGTGCACAGATCCAAGCAATTTCAATGCATTTTTATGACTTTTTTTTTAGCTCTCATAACTGTGCCGTTGAGGAACTAGAGCAAGCACACTTGTAGTTGATTTATTTTGAACACAACACTGCATCCCCGACGTCACACAATTACTGTTGCTTTTTACGCAATCTAAAAACGGTCCATTATAAATCGCAATCTGGGTCAGGTGGGCATGATTTGAAAGCTTGTTCTATTGCCAACATGACTAGCTAAGTTATAAAATACAATCTTACAGTGCTAGCCTTTCACAAGGCAATTCAGAGAAACAGATGGTAAACAGAAAGGAGTCATGAGTGCATCCAGGTGTGTGTGCCCCGGCAGATATTCTTCACAATAAAGATACAGTTGAAGTTGGAAGTTTACAAACACTTAGGTTGGAGTCATTAAAACTCGTTTTTCAACAACTCCACAAATTTCTTGTTAACAAACTATAGTTTTGGCAAGCCGGTTAGGACATCTACTTTGTGCATGACACAAGTAATTTTTCCAACAATTGTTTATGGCCTGCAAGCCGAAGAACACCATCCCAACTGTGAAGCACGGGGATGGCAGCATCATGTTGTGGGGCTGCTTTGCTGCAGGAGGGACTGGTGCCCCTCACAAATAGATGGCATCATGAGGGAGGAAAATGATGTGGATATATTGAAGTAACATCTCAAGACATCAGAGAGGAAGTTAAAGATTGGTCGCAAATGGGTCTTCCAAATGGACAATGACCCCAAGCATACTTCCAAAGTTGTGGCAAAATGGCTTAAGGACAACAAAGTCAAGGTATTGGAGTGGCCATCACAAAGCCCTGACCTCAATCCTATAGAAAATGTGTGTGCAGAACAGAAAAAGTGTGTGCAAGCAAGGAGGCCTACAAACCTGACTCAGTTACACCAGCTCTGTCAGGAAGAATGGGCCAAAATTCACCAAACTTATTGTGGGAAGCTTGTGGAAGGCTTCCCGAAATGTTTGACCCAAGTTAAACAATTTAAAGGCAATGCTACCAAATACTAATTGAGTGTATGTAAACTTCTGACCCACTGGGAATGTGATGAAAGAAATGAAAGCTGAAATAAATCAATCAATCAATCTCTACTATTATTCTGACATTTCACATTCTTAAAATAAAGTGGTGATCCTAACTGACCTAAGACAGGGAATTTTTACTGGGATTAAATGTCAAATTGTGAAAAACTGAGTTTAAATGTATTTGGCTAAGGTGTATGTAAACTTCCCACTTCCACTGTACATAGGCCTATTCTGTTCAGAACAACCCACTATGTCAGTGTGTAACTGTAAATTAAACATAGTGATCAGAAACATTGACACTGTATACAACATGAGTTTTATGATTTGGAAATGTGAAGTTCACATTTGGACTCACGGGTGTTTGGCTTGCTATATGACATCACAGTGGTATTTATTATAATCCTCAACGTCTCATATTTCAAAATACATAGTCATCTTAATTTACTCAAGACAACAAAAAAATTGCACATTTTGCCCAATTAGCGGGAGGTATGGGAGCCACTTTTTGTTGCACGCGGTGCTCAAGTTCAGAATGGCTGTCAGTCAAAACCCATACAGAGGTGTGAAGCGCAGAGCCAGAGCTCTGACATCATGTATAGTATGTTACTGTACAGCACGGCGTTCCAATTTAGGAGCTTATTCGTGCCCAAATTTGCCATTTTCAACCCGTATACGGGTACGAGTGTAAAGGGCTACCAAAATCTAAGTAGAAAACCAACACCAGTAAGTAAAGGAGAAACAAGAGTGGATAAATCAGACATTCTCAGAAGTTTTAGAAGCTGGTGAAAGTTCATTAATAGGGTTTAAATGTTGTGCAAACATTTTGTACTAGTGTCATCAGATTAGATAAAACAAGATGTATAAGGGCTGGATCTTTCCAGCCTCATAACCCTGTACTGTAGCAGTGTTCCTACGTCTGTTTCACACCCTATAGGAGACAGAGGACATACTGCATGGTGAAGGACCGGAATTAGACTCAGTATGTTGTTAGTTTTCTGCTACATCAACACTTCTCTCCATTTCTCCCCCCGTGGCTTGCCTTCTGCCACTTCCAGGCTGGAACGGTGTGTATCCCAGATAAAACCCTATGCCCTATACATTCCCTATGTGATCTAGTCAGAATTTGTGGATTTAGGGAATCTGGTATCATTTAGGGCTGGGCGATATATTGAATTATAACATTAATGTTTTTGCACGATATTCCAAATGCCTGTATCGCAGAATTTCATTTTTATTTATGTCCGCTTGTTCTCATGTTGTCTTTTTGGTCTCGTCTCGTTTGCTCCTTCTGTACTGAGCACCTTCCCATTTACACCAGCTATCTGTATATAATGATGCAAGGCTCATGTCTCCACCCTAAAAATGGGAGTCGTTGTCCCAAAGGCAGAAAGGCAGGCAACAAGCTTAGGTTCAAAATAAGCGCAGAGATACGCACTGGGCTTATTTTGGACAGATTTTGGCGAGAGTGAAACCTCTTGCTTCATCTCTTTCTCCCAAGCCTCTCCCCCTACCACTCACGACAACAAAGATGAGAGATCACTTCTTCCTGACGGTTTCAACTCGCTATTTGCATGAGGTTTGTGCCAACAAAACCGGTCATATGGACACCGAAACAGATGGAAACATTATTTTACTGTAACAGAGGAGAATATAACTTTTCGAACCATACCCTGTTTATGTTTCAACTCCTCAAATTTCGAGCAGAGCAGACACTACTAAAATGGATGTACCAATGAACATTCATTCTGGAAAATGAATGCAAATTTTTTCGTAAGGCGCATTACGGTACCACGTCTAGCTAGCAGCATTTTATTCAAATAAAGATTGTTATACTATACTGTTATACTACTATTATACTGTTTAGTCTGTGTTTTATAAATGTGCAATGAGTATAAAATAATTGTATAAGGAATTGGCAACTCGTTCTCATTCTGAGAAATAAGGTAGGCCACTTGATTTCAACATGTGAACAAAGTGGACAGGCTAGCAAGCTGTTCAAACAGTTAGAGACGGAGAGATGGTTGTGTTCATAACAATTCAACTGTTTTGCCATATTAGCTGATTTCAGAGTTTGTGGAATTATACCTAGATCATATTTGGCGAAACTTTAAATATAAACTGGCTACTAACTAGCACGTGGGCTTGTGTTTGAGAGATTGTTTATGAGACCGGTGTTAATTTACTATAACGCCTGCTATATTATTAGTGAATGTGCATTATGTATGGTTCTGGTTCAATTTGTAACAAAAATGACATTTTAATAGACAGATATGAAAGCCAGATCAGTGATTATTGCAACAACAACAACAACAAAAAGCAGGTACAACTATTTTGATAAAAAATTCAATGATCAGTGGGGGCTTATGGTTGTGGATGGCATATATTCAGGCTAGGTATACTTTCACAATTGATTACTGTTTTAAATGCAGTGTACTTTAACTTTAATTGTACAACAAAGCTTATTTCCATTAAAAAATTTAAAAAATTAAGATATATCATGAATAAGTTTGAAAAAAGATTAGATCAGTTTCAGGCCATATCGCCCAGCCCTAGTGCTATTTGGAACTCAATGGTGGTGGCATCGGCAGTTGGCACGCAATATGCTGCCAAAGGACAGTGTCCTGAGAGCTGTTACAGTACATTTCAGTGACGACTAGTGTCCAGCTAGCCATGCGTATAGCCCACAGTACATGTCAAACCCTGATGATTTCGGAAACATGCTGTACATCCATAGAGCTACACTATGCTTCTTGACTCGTTGGCTTAAAATGACATATCCTGAATAGATTTTCTATATCTGCATAAAGGTACCAAGATGCCAAGGTGTTGGTCTTACAAACATGTAATGGTATGTGTATCATTATCACGTTAAAAACACAATTGAAACCCCTTCGACTTGGTTCATGTAAGAAGGATTGTGCTATTACAACCAGACTTGAGCATTGAAAATTGTATTCCATCCCTGGTACAGCTCATCAAACTTTCGAGGGACCATTTCATTCAATTTGTACAGGCAAGAGGGATTCCAATCTTGCAGGACAAATAAAATGTAGAACAGAATGTGTGCAAGAAATGTCAGAAATGCTCATTTGACCTATTCAATATCCAGACAAAGATCAAGACACGATGGGCGGCAAATCATCCAACCTCTATGAATTGCCACACAACCTGAACCACCGTTACCAAATAAGACCAAGTAAATAGCACTTACCTTAGTGAAGTGTAGTAGATCTTTGCACTGTTGCCCTCAGGTCCGAGTGATTAAAAGCAAGTAAAAAAGGTGTACTCTGTGTGTGTTTTAGGATCTAAATCATGTATCTAAATGTAAAATGGCAGTGACAAATATTTATGTACTGCAGGTAATGGATGGATCCGAATAACAGATATCAGAAAATGGTTGCATTCCTCATACAGTGCAGGAGGGAAATGGTTCCTCATTCATTTTATGAATTTATACTATATTTAGTTGTGTCTGCGGATATTGTGTAGACTTACCTGTACAAACAAATTTCAATGACTTTCACTGTATCATGCTAATTTATTTTCACAAACACATCCCTTACCTGGCTTACTTAGACAGAAATGCTACAGTATTACAGGTGATAATATGAGAATAATTAATTGAGAATGCAAATGGAACACAGGAATGGAATTTCACAGACTTTTCTACAGTGTCAAAGGTCATGCCTTCAAACAATGTCATTTTGTTAAACTAATTTCAGTCTTAAGTAGAGATACAGTATCACTACAGATACTCGTAACTCATAAATTATCATTCCCGTTTTACCCCACATGTACATTTTCTCACACACAACCTACATGCTGCTGGGACATCGACATTGTCTTTCATTGACGACTGAAGCCCCCAGGCATGTCACATAACATAATATAACATAATACATATGGATGAAACAAACAAATCAAATGGACTTTTACTTTAGATCTGCTTGTCTTGGTGTGATCTGTTAAGGAATCTAATTAACAAATCAAAGCTGTTTACCTGGAATGCTCAGTAGGGACCTTCGAAGCCAACCTTCTCCTTCCCTCAGCCCTGGGTAGGAGAGGCAAACGGGAAGAGATCAGAGGTCCACTTACCCTCTGAGGAGAGCGGCACAGCAGCACAGCCAGCCAGGATAAGATGCTGCCCAGCCCATGGGGTGCCCAGCCCATTGCCCGCTGCCCACGACACTCTGGTTGGTCAGACACTGGGGCCAGATATAGCCTTCCCCCCACCACACCACATTACCCACCAATACGTTGAACAAGATAAATCATTACCGGTGGGAAGGGCTGCACTGGCATCAGGTACCAGCAGTGTAGAGTGGACATCACATGTCCCCCCTTTATGAATGTCATTATGGTTTTCATGCATCAAGCAGAAATGAAACAATCCACTCCTCATAGAAAGGTGTGAGCGGACCGCAAAGTAAGAGCAGCAACCTACCTTAGGTACCGTGACACACATATATTTTATATAGTAGCAACATAAAACAATGAAATAATACCAATGGACTTTATATACTTAATGAAATCAGCATATAAGGCCACAACAGACAGCAGACTTGACAGTCGTATGAGTACATTGAGTTTGAGTAAAAAAAGAGAGGTGAGTACCTTTACTTTTACCTATGATATTTGATGGAATGTTCCATGGTAGAAAGTAGTTTCCAGACAAAAGAGGAGAAGAAGAGGGAGAGAGAAAGGAAAGACAGACACCCATAAGTGTCATAGTCATGTGGACAGACAGGGAAGAACACAGAGTGGGTGCATCTCAAATGGAACCCTATTTCATATAGGGCCCTGGTCAAAAGTATAGGACTATATAGGGAATAGGATGCCATTTGAGATGCAGCCAGAGAAAACACAGAGAGAGGCACGATGGGGTAAATATAATATCTGAGATGAGGTGAGAGATTGATGGAATGCTGGTGTGGGTATGAGGTTAAGGAGGGGTTGAGGGGGCAAGGCACATGTGAGCAATATTTTATTTCCTGCCTTATGGTGCATGCTGGGAAATGAGCATCATCCAGACTGGCATGGAGAAGACGAGGGAGAGGATGTGTCCTAAATGGCATCCTATTCCTCATGTAGTCCACAACTTTTGACCAGGGGGCCCTGATCAAAACTAGTGCACTGAATAGGGAATAGGGTGCCATTTGGGATGCTGGCAGAGATTGCCTTGAAAATGGAGAGAGGTTGTCAATCATCTAGCTTGCTCACTGTGGCTCACTGACTGGCAGCTAAAGCATTCAAGCAGCAAGGGTAATATAGAGGGGTGTCTGATGTAGCATTTCAGTTACCTAGAGTAGAGTTTCCCAAACTCGGTCCTGGGGCTCCCCTGGGTGCACGTTTAGTTTTTTACCCTAGCACTACACAGCTGATTCAAATAACCAACTCATCGTCACGCTTTGATTATTTGAGTCAGCTGTGTAGTGCTAGAGCAAAAACCAAAACGTGCACTCAGGGAAGGCCCCAGGACCGAGTTTGGAAAACCCTGACTTAATTGTACATCACAATTATGCATTATCTTCAGCATGTTATGTTTGATTTTGATGATATGATGAAATTGCCAGCTGAATGAGAATGAAGATGGGTTTGAAACATACGCGCAAGAAAAGTAGGCCAGAAATTAAAGCAATTTGGTCAAGAAAAAATGAAGAAAACGGATGTGCTGATTTGAGGAGATGAGTCGAGGGAAGTGGGATGAAGACAGAAACGTGTGAAAAGTAATACAAAAGACAGCAAAGAAAGAAAAAGAACAGCCAGGATGAACAAACCAAACCAAGTCATTCACTGTTGCAAAGCAGCTGAAATGTATGACAGACCAGATCTGAAAAGCAGTTTTAATAGCCCTGAGTACCCCCAGCCAGCAGCAAGAGAACGAGAAGCAGCGAAAGAAGTCTTTGTATCGACCACAAAGGGAGAGGGGGCGGAGGGGGGATAATGGAGGCAAGACTGGAAAAGGAATCGGACCCATACCTTGGTCGCCCATCATCAAGTGCGCCAGACCTTAAAGGGAAACAAGAGCACAGTCAGCAAAGAGACAGGGGATCACGGGTGAGGCTAAGGCTGCTTCCCAAATGGCATCCTATTCTCTTTATAGTGCACTACTTTTGGCCAGAGCCAGTGCACTTTAAAGGGAATAGGGTTCACTTGGGACGCTACCTAGGTCAAAGTGACACTCAGGCATCTGTGTCTGGTAGATGCCTGTGGTATTTTGGGAGGTGTTGGGGAGTTGGGGTAAGGGAGAAGGGGGACGGAGAGAGAGGAAGGGGTATAGTCAGACGAGGTTGGGTTAGGGTGATGAGCATGTTTTCAACCAAGAGAGAGGTTGCAATGCATCATCAGTCAGACTTACTAGAGTTAAATTAACAGTAATGATTGGAAGTTAGTCGAGGTTCCATTTGTCCAAGAGGGGGATCCTTTGAGAATGCTCAACCCAGTCCACCTACTATACCTACCAACCCCCAAAACAATAGCCTGACTCCACGATTTAACAAGGTTTTGAGATGTGAATCTCAGTCATTGGATCGACAATTCTCTCCAATCAGTTTCAAAGATCCAAACTGAGTATTTGCATGATAATATTGTCAGAAAAATAGATAGACATTTGATTGGGCAGGGTCTGGTCATTTTCCCCTCCTTCATGCAAAGATTTAAGACACTATTGCAAATAAATACATTATTTGGCCTTAAATTCAGAGTTTGTTCTGTAAGGTGTTATTCAGTTGTACACTCTGAAACTATTTCCTCCTTGTAAATGGGAACAGACTATTGCATACGTCCCGCAGTTTGCAGAAACCATCAAATGTTTGTTCTATCCCTTCCAAACCATTAACTTATGTAATGTAGTGCATCAACAATAACCTGCAGAATCATTTTTTCAAACCAGTGGAAGAGCCAAGGCACAGTTTGATAGTATAGTAGTAGCTTAAATACTTACCCACTTCTTAACATACATAGCTCAACTTTTGCCAGAACTTTCACTGATATTCATTGATATGTATCTATAAGAGATTTCAAGAATAATAGCAACTGCAATACAGCAGTAATTTAAGAGACTTTTCCAGAATTTCTCACCAGGATGGTGATAATCAGTGTAGTTAATAACAGATAACCTTTCCAGTCCATAATTGCACTATCCCAAACCACACATCTCTCCTGAACCAATCGCCTAGCACATGCTGCAAAAACATCTACCCAGAACCGCAAATGAGAAAAGATATAGAGCCAACTTACCATTTCAGTAGCACATTTTAACAACTTTTCCCCATAACAAACATGAGGAGTAATTTAAGCCATTAAAACCACAGCATGGTTTTAGTGAGTTAAATCATGGTGCAAAGATGATAAAACCATCATAAAGAAAAGAGAAAGTAGAATACCTACCTTCAACATGGTTGTCTTCTGCAAGCGGACGGACAGGCGGAAGGAGAGAGAGGAAAAGGAAGACACTCGTTAAGCAGCATGCAGACTGGTACAGGGCCGTTGCATGTCGTAACCATGCAAGGCATCACACATCACATGCAAAGTGCCCCACGTTGTACTGTACTGACAACCTCTGCAGAGGAAAGGTCTTGGTGCTGCAGAGGCCTACTATCTCTTAGCTGTTCAACACAACTGGCTGTGTTTCAATGCTGCAGAGGACTTCTAAACTGTCAAATTTCTGTTCAACTATTTTCTGTTCAACTATCTGTTTTGGGTTTTTAGAAAAGCTCTATAAAAATCCCATGTATTATTATTAACATGACATTAAATTATACTTTCAGTATTTGATCATATGCCTACCTGGGATACAGGACACGGCTTTATTTGTAAGAACTATAAGCTTGTTAAGATATTGAGTGGATTGCTATGCCCCCTCTGGATAGCATTGTTTGCTTTGTTGTTAGCTTGTCTGAGATCTTGGCTGCTAGCTTGTTTTCTAGCTTGTTGTTAGCTTGTCTGCTAGTTTGTTGTTAGCTTGTCTCTTAGCTTATTAGCTTGTCTGTTAGCTTGGCTGCTAGCTTGTCATTAGCTTGTCTCTTAGCTTGTTGAGCTTGTCTGGTTAGCTTGTCTGCCATGTGCCAACTCTGCATGTACTCTTTCAATCCCATTTACTAGACTGTCTACTGCAACAAAAGAATGGTTATAGGAGTACATTCAACTGAGAGAAAACAAAGTGAGTTAGCAAATGTATTGGCGAAAGCTAGAAAAGGGTATAAAATAAGGTGTAAAGTGGTGTAGACCAATTAAAAGAGGTTGTGAATAGGGCACATGCAGTGTTCAGTAACAGTGAAAGGGGGAGATATTTATTTTAATTTTTTTATTAAATTTAACTTTTATTTAACAAGGCAAGTCAGTTAAGAACAAATTATTATTTACAATGACAGTCTACCACGGCCAAACCCGGATGACGCTGGGCCAATTGTGCACCGCCCTACCCTATGGGACTCCCAAACACAGCCGGATGTGATACAGCCTGGAATCAAACCAGGGACTGTAGTGACGCCTCTTGCACTGAGATGCAGTGCCTTAGACTGCTGTGCCACTCGGGAGCAGTGTCTGTCAGCTGATGTATATTTATGTATGCATGTATGTACACTACCGGTCAAAAGTTTTAGAACACCTACTCATTCAAGAGTTTTTCTTTATTTGTACTATTTTCTACATTGTAGAATAATATTGAAGACATCAAAACTATGAAATAACACATATGGAATCATGTAGTAACCAAAAAATTGTTAAACAAATCCAAATATATTTGAGATTTGAGATTTTTCAAATAGCCATCCTTTGCCTTGATGACAGCTTTGCACACTCTTGGCATTCTCTCAACAAGCTTCACCTGGAATGCTTTTCCAACAGTCTCGAAGGAGTTCCCACATATGCTGAGCACTTGTTGGCTGCTATTCCTTCACTCTGCGGTCCGACTCTTCCCAAACCATCTCAATTTGGTTGGGTCAGGGGATTGTGGAGGCCAGGTCATCTGATGCAGCACTCCATCACTCTCCTTCTTGGTAAAATAGCCCTTACAAAGCCTGGAGGTGTGCTGGGTCATTGTCCTTTTGAAAAACAAATGATACTCCCACTAAGCCCAAACAAGATGGGATGGCGTATCGCTGCAGAATGCTGTGGTAGCCATGCTGGTTAAGTGTGCCTTGAATTCTAAATAAGTCACAGATTGTCACCAGCAAAGCACCTCCACACCATAACACCTCCTCCTCCATGCTTTACGGTGGGAAATACACATGCGGAGATCATCAGTTCACTCACACCGCGTCTCACAAAGACACGGTGATTGGAACGAAAAATCTCTAATTTGGACTCCAGACCAAAGGACAAATTTCCACCAGTCTAATGTCCATTGCTCGTGTTTCTTGGCCCAAGCAAGTCCTTTCTTCTTATTGGTGTCCTTTAGTAGTGGTTTCTTTGCACCAATTTGACCATAAAGGCCTGATTCACACAGTCTCCTCTGAACAGTTGATGTTGAGATGTGTCTGTTACTTGAGCTCTGTGAAGCATTTATGTGGGCTGCAGTTTCTGAGGCTGTTAACTCTAATGAACTTATCCTCTGCAGCAGAGGTAACTCTGGATCTTCCATTCCTGTGGCGGTCCTCATGAGAGCCAGTTTCATCATAGCGCTTGATGGTTTTTGCGACAGCACTTGAAGACATTTTTCATATTGACTGACCTTCATGTCTTAAAGTTATGATGGACTGTCGTTTATCTTTGCTTATATGAGCTGTTGTTGGCATACTATGGACTTGGTCTTTTACCAAATAGGTCTTTCTTCTGTTACGCCCCGTACCTTGTCACAACATAACTAATTAGCTCAAATGCATTAAGAAGGAAAGAAATTCACAAATTAACTTTTAAGAAGGCACTACTGTTAATTGAAATGCATTCCAGGTGACTACCTCATGAAGCTGGTTGAAAGAATGCCGAGAGTATGCAAAGCTGTCATCAAGGCAATGGGTGGCTTTTTGAAGAATCACAAATATAAAATATATTTTGATTTGTTTAACACTTTTTTGGTTACAATGACTCCATATGTGTTATTTCATAGTTTTGATGTCTTCACTATTATTCAACAATGTAGAAAATAGTAAAAATAAAGAAAAACCCTTGAATGAGTAGGTGTTCTAAAACATTGACCGGTAGTGTATGTACTCTATGTATATATACACACATATATACACACACAATATATATATATATATTAATATATATATATTATAATAATATATAATATATATATAATATATATATATATATAATATATATATATATATATATATATAGTCAAATCAATATTTCATTATTAACATTTCAATATTTATTTTAAGTATGAACTGAAAATTAGCAAATGCAATAATACATTTTTTTGCCACGTGAATGAGGACTGCTGAAAAGGAGAGAGAGAGTGTGATGGGGAAATCATGCATATTTCTGGACTTTCACAAAAGGGCAGAGAGAGGGTTGAGTCGCATCAGGTCTGGGCCCATATCAACAAAGCATCTCAGAGCAAGAGTGCAGATCTAGGATCAGTTTAAGCGTTTAGATCATAATGACAAAGATTCTATGGACAGATCCCAGATCAGCACTCATAAATAATTAGTAGTGAGCAGAGATTAAGTGCTAAAAGGGGACATCACCTCACAGTCAAAGTGAAATTCGTGACATGGTGATAAGGAATTAAAGTAAAATTAATGTGAGGTCTATCAACACTATCAGAGACTGACAAAGTTGTCATGTCTGTTGCCAAAATGATGGCAAACTAGGTGCCCAGCATGTCATGCCATTGCCTCTAGTGGGGAACATTACATTTGGAGGAAGTATGTGTTACAATAAAGCATGCAATAAACATTGAAAGGTTGAGAGGATGTAAAGGCCTCCTAAAACAGAACAACACATTGGTCAGTCAACATTTCTCATCAACATTTAGTTATTTAAGTATTATAAGTGTTCAATTAGTAAATAAGTGAAACTGCTGGCTGTTACAGATAACAGACGTATATTTCAATTCAGAAGGTCGACTGTAGAAATATTGATACATGAACTTTACAGAAGTGAACACAGGTTGGTTTTTACACTAGTTAAAACCATTTGCATTACATCTGTAATATGTTTTATTCTGATTTATCAATTTAAAGGAGAAATCGTGAGTCATGAGAATGCAAACTTTTAAGATTAGATAAATAATGACATGCAATTTGATTATATACCTTTAGATGTATATAAGTGAATATAAGCTATGCGATAACTATAGAATGAGTCATTTCTTCGTCTGAAAGTACCATGTCATCATGTAGGTATACCTACACATTGGATGTTGGGCCACACAGCATAGCTCCTAGCTCCCATCAGATGAAACAAGTATCCTACCTCTCCTCAATGGTTTCAGGCCCCGATTCAAGCGATTTATTGACCAAGAGACTTACCAGCATATCAGCTCCCCTTCCAAATCAGACACCATGCACCACAACCAACCAACCAATAAAAGTGTGAGAGCAACAGCATTTTGTGAACAAAATAGGATGCAAGTACTGTAATAATGAGGACTTTGTTATGGTACTAAAAGGAACTGTTTGTAATTTCTTCAACTGTAAGCTACATATACAGCACATCTCTGTCGGCATTTATGGAATGGGCATATAAGGAAATATTGGGCACTTTGTTCATAGCCTTGGGAAGTAGGGGGGCTGACGGTGCTGCAGCACCCCCTGAAAAATCGGAATTGAAAAAATATATATAAATTGAAAAAAAATATATTTCACTAAAGTAGTGCACTGGGCCTTTACTAGTCTGTATTAGCGGACCACCTATCAGCAAAATAAATCACAGCACCCCCACACCCAAACTACTTCCCGCGGCTATGACTTTGTTCACAAAAGGATAGCTTGATGATGAGAAGCACGCTTCCTATTCAAAAAACATTCTGGGGTGGCAACAAGCTTTGAGCTGGTATGGTGATGTGACAACAGTAGCGATGAGGAGAAAAGTAAGAGAGCAGGGGCTGTTTGCTGATATATCTATACCTTAAAGAACAGCTCTTAGTTATCATGCCACAGGAACACAAAAACACTTCAAACATTTCACCGGGGTGAGAGTGTTCTCTGGATTGTGGCTGTATTTTGACAAAGATAATTTTTATATTTTTAACTATGAATGTGTCATTTTAATAAAAATTGGGTTTTGATGCACAATCTGTCCAATGATTTTATCACCATTTTATTACTCTGTTTCTAGTGTTTCTCTTATATTAGTCATTTCAAAATAAGAATATCACATCCAATGAAATCTGCTTTACCATAATTTAAGCTTGAAAGAATGTATGTTGTTTCTTTCATCCAGCCGTGTAGTTCTATACACTCTGATAAAAATCTATACATCCATCAAACAAATAGAAAAGCAGGGTCAACGATAGGGGGAAAATCTCCATGGCAACATCTAAGACCATCCAAGAAGTAAAAGCCAAGACAGATAACCTTCATTCAGATTTCTACACAGAATGACTTGACTAAAGCCAAGAGTAGTTCAAATTATGTTTCTACACTACCCAGCTACGTACGTTCAAACCATGTTGAACTGAAATTGAACTTAAAATTATCAATTCATACATGCAGTTTTATTTCCTGACCTAAACTGTTGCACATGCATTGCCTTTATATCCTATGTTAACTGTACTATCTGAATGTGCCATATGAAGACAAATAAAAAAAGACAAAGACAAAATTTAACTTTCATCTTACAACCTCTCCTCAAACTAGGGTTCATGACAAATGTCACCATGACACACAACAGGACATTATCCTTACCAAATCTACCCATACAACTATTTTATTGACACATATATAAGTGTGTTCCTTTAGTGTAGTACCTTTCTAACAGTGATTCAACTAGGGTTCATGTTATGACAGATACCATTTACACCAAACCCCCACCTGTCCATCACACACAGACACACAACACACACACACACATAAATAATAATATAATAATTACTTTTGGGGATTACGTAGATTACATTTTCGATTACATTTAGTTACATTTAACTGGTTTTAAGACACACACACACACACACACACACACACCACTTTCTCCCTTCCCAAATCTCCCCAGCTGGTTGATAATCCTGGCAGAGGAATAAACCTGCCTAATCCCCTTGACGAAGCAGCGATCCCACTGCCATTGTGCTGCTAATACCACACAACAATACAATGCACTTCACTCCACTTAGCTCCACTCCCATGCAGAAAACACTATATACATATTGGTATATGACATAGTGCCATGTAGAGCCCATGATTATAGTCAAACCGCCAGCTTGTACACAGCTAGTACACATACAGTACACATAGCCGAAAACCGAGCATAACATTGCCTCTCTAGTTATAGGCACACTACTCAATTCATCTGCATACAACATCTGTATCCAATACTACAATATTACTCTTATTTAGCCTGTACACATACAGTACATTTCCATAGACAGCCTGCATTCAAGACCATCTGGATTCAATGAGTAGCATCTAACCACCTCCCACCTCCCAACACATACAGCTTTAACATTTAACTTCCCACCTTAACTGTGGAGAAATCCACCTCCCATACAGTCAACACATACAGCTTTAACATTGAACCTCCCACCTTAACTGTGGAGAAATATACCTCCCATTACATCAACACATACAGCTTTAACATTGAACCTCCCACCTTAACTGTGGAGAAATATTTACCCTCCATACATCCAACACAATAACAGCTTTAACATTAAACCTCCCACCTAACTGTGGAAATATACCTCCCATCACGTCAACCTATACAGCTTTAACATTGAACCTCCCACCTTAACTGTGGAGAAATATACCTCCCATACAGTCAACACATACAGCTTTAACATGAACCTCCCACCTAACTTTGGAGAAATACCTACCCATACAGTCAACACTATACACGTTTAACATTGAACCTCCCACCTTTAACTGTGAGAAATATACACTCCCTACCTCAACACATACAGCTTTAACATTGAACCTCCCACCTTAACTTGGAGAAAGTAACCTCCCCATACACAGTCAACCTATACAGCTTTAACATTGCACCTCCCACCTTAACTGTGAGAGAAATAACCTTCCCATACAGTCAACCACAATACAAGCTTAAACATTAAATCTCTCACATTGATGTCTCTCTCCTCTCACTGTGGCATAAAAACAGCGAAATTGACTCTGATTAGCATAGAAGTGACAAGGGCAGTGGAGAAAAGATATGCCAAGATAAAATTGTGGGTTGGCTCTACCAGAGGCCATGGGTGCTTCCCAAATTGGCACCCGATTGCCTACATATGCCCTACTTTTGGACCACGAGGTCTCTGATCAAAAGTAATGCACTACAGAATAACGTGCCATTTGGGACTCAGCCCCTAACTGTGTACTGTACTGTACTGTTACTATAATGCACTGTAATGTACTGTAGAATCAGAGAGAGCAAACAAAAGACAGATACAACACATTTCCCACTGGGCACAAAGTCAGTTCAACAACTATTTTCAGTTACTTTTGGTTGAGTTGTCAACTAACGTGAATTCAATGTAAATTAAAAAAAATGTCACCATGTCTTTGGATTTAGGTTAAAAGAGTGTGGTTGTGTGGTGTGTGGTGTGTGTGTGTGGTGTGTGTGTGTGTGTGTGTGTGTGTGTGTGTGTGTGTGTGTGTGTGTGTGTGTGTGTGTGTGTGTGTGTGTGTGTGTGTGTGTGTGTGTGTGCGTTGGAGGAGCAAGGGAAGTATGCCATTTGTTTTTCACATTATAAAACATGTGTGCCACTCATTGTACTGCGCAGACTGAGTGTTACTATGAAAGGCTGAGTACTATGAAGGACTGAGTACTATGAAGACTGAGTTACTATGAAGGACTGAAGTTACTTTGAAGGAGCTGAGTTACTATGAGATGAGTTATATAAGGCTGAGTTACTATGAAGGAGCTAGTTATGAAAGTTATTATGAAGGACTGAGTTACTATGAAGGACTGAGTTACTATGAAGACTGAGTTACTATGAAGGCTGAGTTATTATGAAGGACTGAGTTACAGAAGCTGAGTTACTATGAAGGACTGAGTATTATGAAGAGCTGAGTATATAAGACTGAGTTACATGAAGGACTGAGTTACTATGAAGGCTGAGTTATTAAAGGTAGTTACTATGAAGGACTGAGAGTTACTATGAGACTGATTACTATGAAGCTGAGTTACTATGAAGGACTGAGTTATTATGAAGGGCTGAGTTACTATGAAGGGCTGAGTTACTATGAAGACTGAATTACTATGAAGACTGAGTTATTATGAAGGACTGAGTTACTATGAAGCTGAGTTACTATGAAGGACTGAGTTACTATGAAGGGCTGAGTTACTATGAAGGGCTGAGTTACATATGAAGGCTGATTACTATGAAGGCTGAGTTACTATGAAGACTGAGTTACATGAAGCATGAAGCTTACTATGAAGGGCTGAGTTACTATGAAGGCTGGATTACTATGAAGCTGAGTACTATGAAGGAGTGATTACTATGAAGGACTGAGTTATATGAAGGACTGAGTTATATGAAGGCTGAGTTACTATGAAGGACTGAGTTATTATGAAGCTGAGTTACTATGAAGGCTGATTACTATGAAGACTGAGTTATTATGAAGGATGAGTTAATAATGACTGAGTTACTATGAAGGACTGAGTTATTATGAAGACTGAGTTTAATGAAGGACTGATTACTATGAAGGCTGATGAAACTAGGAAGGACTTGAGTTATTATGAAGGCTGAGTTACTATGAAGGCTGAATTACTTATGAAGACTGAATATAAGACGAGTTATATGAAGGCTGATACTATGAAGGACTGAGTTATTATGAAGACTGATTATTATGAAGGACTGAGTTACTATAATGACTGAGTTACTATGAAGCTGAATTACTATGAAGACTGATACTTATGAATGGCTTGATTACTATGAAGGCTGAATTACTATTAAGCTAATTACTATGAAGGACTGAGTTATTATGAAGGGCTGAGTTACTATGAAGGACTGATTTACTATGTAGGACTGAGTTACTTATATCATACTGGAGCATCAAACTCTACTTTATTCACCAACTGTCAAATGTAATCGGTTTGAGTTACTATCATCAAAATCCTTAGCTCTGTGAATGTCCCTCTGGATTTCTGTGTAGCCCAATATTTTGGAGAGAATTAAAAGCTAAGCATTGCTACTTTTATGACCAAAGAAAGGGTCTAGGCCTGGCAACTCCTAACTTTGAACACCACTTAGGCAAATTCAGAAGAGTGCTTCTCCCTACACTTTATCACATTGGGATAGTCAAGGTTATTTGTACTCAGTGGTGGAAAAAGTACACAACTGTCATATTTGAGTAAAAGTAAAGATAACTTAATAGAAAATGACTCAAATAAAAGTGAAAGTCAGCCAGTAAAATACTACTTGTGTAAAAGTCTAAAAGTATTGGGGTTTAAATATACTTAAGTATCAAAAGTAAATGTATAAGACATTTCACATTCCTTGTATTAAGCAAACCAGACTGCACCATTTTCATTTTTCATTTACAGATAGCCAGCGGCACACTCCAACACTTAGACATAATTTACAAATGAAGCATTTGTTTTTAGTGAGTCCGATAGATCAGAGGCAGTAGGGATGACCAGAGATGTTCTCTTGATAAGTGTGTGCATTGGACCCTTGTCCTGTCTTGCTAAGCATTCAAAATAACGAGTACTTTTGAGTGTTACAGAAAATGTATGGAGTAAAAAGTACATTATTTTCTTTAGGAATGTACTGTAAAAGTAAACGTAGTCAAAAACATAAATAGTAAAGTACATTATGCCAAAAAGAACGACTTAAGTTGTACTTAAGTAATTTTACTTAAGTACTTTCCACAACTGTCTGTACTGTATGTAGGCGCTACTCTGTAATGTTTGCCAGTGTTGGAAATGCTCAAGGTGAGGCTGGCCAGATTCTGGTAGACCACACCTGTGCCAACTAAGTTATTTTGGCAGGAATACTTGCTTAAACCTATTGTTTTAATATTCCTTCAGTGTTGTGTTTGTTTTGTCAGTTTAGTTGCCAACCTACATTTTAGAGCTCCTATCAGTGGTGTGTATTCATGGATGCCAAGGGAAGCCAGGCTTCCCCAAATATTTGACTAATAAAAAGAAAAATGTATCTTTCGTCTCTCTCTGTGTTTACAACATTTTCCGGCAATTTGTAAGTGGCTGAATCTCACTGGAGAAATAATCCAAGCGAGGGGAACAGCACCCCTCTGTCTCAGTATGCGTAGCCCATGTATCAGATGCTGTCTGGACCAAAATAGTATGTAACATGTTGCCGCCGTAGCATTTGATTGATTGATGCCAGCAAGCATTTGGCCTTCCTTGATAAAAAAATAAATAAAATAATTAGCCAGTCAGCATTGAACTGAGCTCAACTGTGGGTTGTCCTGGTGCAGCAAAACACCCCCCAAGGGATGCCAGTTTGGATTTGGCTTCACACCATTCAAATCACTTCCTAAGCAAAATTTCATTTTCAGAAAAACTTGTCAGTTTCTGGTCTGCTTGTGTTGATGTCCTGCAATAGCTAGCTTGCTAAATCGTCCCTTTCCTAAGCTAAAGATGGAGATGGGGATTTAGACTTGTGGTTTCGATTTAATTATCTGTACAAGCTAATGATTATGATGGAAATTCTGATCTAACCATAAATAATATGTTGTGCCACTGGCCTGAGACAATTGAAGTTCAATATGTAGCCTAGTAGGCTCACGTTAACTAGCTAGCTAACTTAGCTGGTTCGTTGTTGCCCATGCGAAGAAGTTAGGCTAGCAAGCATTTTAGCTAGGTAGGCTATGACAACAAAAACCAAAAGTGTACTGTATGACAGAGACATTGACTGTTTTGCCAACATGAAAGAGAGGAGGATGGCATTGGCGTTCAACTAGTCTACAAGTAGGGTGAGTCAAAAAAATGTTTTTTTACCTGCACACACACACACAATATTTAGCTATATTAATTGGACTAAATTGTATTGGTATCTTTAAGTTTGTTTTCAGTGTATTAAACTAAGCATATAAATAGCCTTGTGGATTTAATGATGTTTAAAATGTTAAGTTGAAGTGGTGCTGGAATAACAGAGGCAGGGCTCCTGTTGTCTTTGTGCTTACTTGAGGTAACTCTGTTGTTCTAAATCAGTAGTTTTTTTGTAAACTGTCGAAAATACAGTTTGTAACATGTAACAAACTGTGATATAACTGTTTGTTACATGCAATATTTGCTTTGTGGATTTCCCCGTACTCTCCGGCTTTGTGATGAAACAAACTAATGTGTAGTTGAATTTATTACGCCACTGTGTGACTGTAGTCTTTTTGTTGTCATGGTCTTATTGTATATCATGGTGGCGTATGAATGGGTTACAGATCAAACAACACAATTATCACAACATAGGTTGTAATATGGCTTATTAACTGTCTTGACTTGGCTTTCTCAGTGACTTGGGGTGGCAGGTAGCCTAGTGGTTAAGAGCGTTGCTTCAGTAACCGAAAGGTTGCTGATTTTAATCCCTGAGCCGACTAGGTCAAAAAATATGTCGATGTGCCGTTGAACAAGGCACCTAACCACAATTGCTCCTGTAAGTCACTCTGGATAAGAGCGTCTGCTAAAATGACAAAAAATAATTATAATTATACACACACACCGCTACTGCCGCCTATAATTTAATAACACCTGCTAATTTAATTACAACATTTCCTCCAGCTGCGTCATGCCCTGAGACACGTTGCACGTTTCACAGAACTAGCATAGTGCATATTTTCCCATTGTCGTTATGAAGACAATTCTCTACAATGTGGAAATAACATAACAGAGCTTTCAAATTCAGTGCCACGGCTGCCGCCTGCGCCTATCATGATGACATGTTGAGAATGAAGCAGGCTTAATTTGCTGTGTAATAACGCAGTCACAATGATTAAGAAATCAATTGGCCCACCTTCTCTCTGTGTACTTTCAAAGATCAACTTACATTTTTAACATAGTTTAAACTGAGTTAATTACTCTTAAACTCTTAAAGGTAGACTATGAACGTGTTATAATCAAATGTATGTGTGAGTACTGCATAGGTGTAATAGATGGTATTATATAGATACATCTGACAAACATTCTCATCGAGCATGGTTTAAATGTTTCAGTTCAAATAGACATAGCTCTTCTTGACTGATTAAATCGATGGAGTAGATCAGCTTTACTATTCCAGGCAGATTGTGGATTCTATCGTTGTAATTGTCTGCATAATTTCCAAACCCCATATATATATATATATATATATATATATATACACACAAACACACTACCGGTCAAAAGTTTTAGGACACCTACTCATACAAGTGTTTTTCTTAATTTTTTACTATTTTCTACATTGTAGAATAATAGTGAAGACATCAAAACTATGAAATAACACATATGGAATCATGTAGTAACTAAAAGAGTGTTAAACAAATCCAAATATATATTATATTTGAGATTCTTCAAATAGCCATGCTGGTGAAGTGTGCATTGAATTCTAAATAAATCCCCTGTACCTGTACCCCCTGTATATATCCTCGCTATTGTCATTTTCTTGTGTTACCTTTTGATTTGATTTATTTATTTTCACTTTAGTTTATTTAGTAAATATTTTCTTAACTCTATTTCTTGAACTGCTTTGTTGGTTAAGGGCTTGTAAGTAAGCAGTTCACGGTAAGGTCTACACCTGTTGTATTTGACACGTGACAAATTGAATTTGATTCGATTTTTGATAATACATTGCAAATCTCTACTGCAAAGAATTCTTCCACCCACATATACCTTATATGGCCGACGCCCCACTACTTTCTAGCCACCAACTTTTCTGATCCACGAACAAAGTAGCAGAAAACCTGAAACAAACCACAGATGCATCAAGGGGGAAAAATAGAAGTGACTTAACAGTCTCAAAGGTCAATGCCACCCATTCTACCGATTCAGAGAAAATGAACGGATCAATGTGTTGTTAAATTACAATTTAGGCCAAATCAAGAGTAATGAGAGTGTGTAGCTCATCGCTCAGCTGTGCAGTCTGGTCTGATCTCCACACACACACACACACACACACACACACACACACACACACACACACACACACACACACACACACACACACTATGCATCACAGACAAGACCAGAGGAGGGTTATAGTGGCATGTCTTACGGCCATCACATATTCCTCATTATCCTCCACAGAACACAGTTAGTGGTGAGAGAGAAAGAGGGGGATATGGATCGGAGGAGAAAGTGAGTGAGAGAGAGAGAGGAGAACAAGAGAGACAGACAGCCAGAAAGAAAGCGCAAGAGCGGATAGTGAGAGAGCAAGAGAGTGAAAAGGGAGCGGGGTAATGGAAGGATAAAGAGAAAGAAAGCATGAGAGAGAGAGAGAGAGAGAGAGAAAGAGGGGGGGAAAGAGAGAGAGAGAGAGAGAGAGAGAATAGACAGAAAGAGAGAGAGAGAGAGAGAGAGAAAGAGAGGGGGGAGAAAGAGGAGAGAAGAAAGAGAGCAGGGGGAGAAAGAGAGAAAGGAGAAAGGGGGAGAAAGAGAGAGGCGAGAGAAAGGAGGGGGGGAAAGAGAGAGATAGCGAGAGAAAGAGAGAGGGGGGCAAGAGAGAGAGAGAAAGACGAGAGGGGGGAGAAAGAGAGAGAAGAGAGAGAAAGAGAGAGGGGAGAAGGCGAGAGAAAGAAGAGGAGAGTACAGAGGAGAAAATGGGGGCCAAGTGACCAGCCACTCTTGATAGAATCGATAAGACCGCAGCCAGCTGCAGCTGAAGCTCATGGCACGGTGCAGGGTTGCAGGGTTATATCCCAAATGGCACCCTATCCCAACCTCTATTGAGTGAACACTATGGGATTTGGCCAAAAGTAGTGAACTATATAGGGAATAGGTTGCCATTTGGGACACACACGTTTTTGCACTCACCAAGCTTAGTCTGCTGGAACTTTAATGCATTCAGACCAGCACAATCTCGGCTTTATGTAGCTTATCATTGCCCATTTGTCATCCCTCTATTGATCTGATGCTGAGCTAGCATGGCTAGATAGCTATCATACCAGTGCATTGAAATCTTAGGCTAGCATGGCTAAGTAACAGTGGGGAGAGGGTTTACTGTGGCTATCCAGTAGCCCAGTGGTGGATTTAGGTATAATGCGACATGGGCAGCGGCCAGGGCGACATCTTCCCGGAGGTGGCACAGGGCGCCACCCAAATTTTGGGGGAAATGGTGACATTTGCGCGATCGGTTTTCTATGCCCATTTGCACGTCACGTGTGTGTGGGACTGTGGGTCAATTAACCTTGTCGGAGTGGGCGCCTGATTCTAGTTTGTGGCTAGGCAGGCTACTGCTACTGCTCACAAGTACGAGATGGGGGAGGGGGGGGGGGGGGGGGGGGTTGACCTCAGGTCTCTCCCCTGGGAAGTCCGTGGTAGGGGGATTCGGGGGAATCTATCAAATAGAGGACCTCTAACTTTGTACAGTATTAATGCAATTAGTAAAATCCGTCACACTACGAAATGCTACCAAATAAACCGCAATTCATTCATAATACTGTGAATATATAGTTTCACAGACATATTGTTGCATTTTTTTCACCCAGGGAGCCTTACAAGCTAGAACCACCACTGCAGTACCCTATTCCTCTGTTGTACATTTGTTACATTGCAAAATGTTGATTTTAAGGCATCCCTCTGGCTGCAACAAGAGACGGAAAGGCTCTAAAAAATACACTAAAGCAATGGGAAACTGAAAATCCTCAGTGGAAATAGTAACAGCAGTTCTACATGTACCATGTACATGTTCCAACAACCGCATGATACATTTCCTGCTGACAGCTTCTCCAATTCCAAAACATACATGGTACTCCCTACTGAATACCGCCAGTACGTATGTAGCCACAAACTTGCTACTGCTTAAGTAGCTATGGCAGTATAGCCTCTCAATCCCCATTCCCAATACACTGTGATTATATATTGTATAGTGTACTGCTAGCTTTGCCAGTATCTGGATTTAAATCCCCACTACACTGTTCTACTTTAATACAGTTGATACGTGGACAATGAGAGCCCATCCGCCTGTCTGGCTTTTTCCACGAAGACGTCCTTTACTCCTTTATCTGCTATGGTCCAGACAGAGGGAATAGTGGGAAGAAACAGATGCACAGAAGAACTCTCTATTCTTTGACATCTTGTGGGTCGTCCGACCGCCTGCCTGATCCAATGGGATAATCATAAGCAGACTAGCTTACAGTTCTAATAACCTTAATCCGAGGGATTGACAATATCTGCGATAGTACTACAGATGTGGAGTTACATCTTGCTTTTTGCCATGCCACAGATAATAGTCTAAACACTGATGTGATGTTGCCTTGTTGCAATGCTATTAAGGATACAATACAAGATAGAGTATCGTACATTTGGCTATTTCAGCATATTTCAAAGATATCATAAAACACAAGCTATAAATAATTTGCAGCATGCTGCTCAGGAATTAGAGCAACTGGCTGTCTCTTTTAAACCACTCAGCCTAATTCATACAATATGATCTTACTATGTGAGGTTCTTCATTAATAGTCTTGTAATTCCACTAGCAGAAATACAGCCCTAGGAGTATAGTCATTATTGCAATACGCAAGGAGAAATTACCACATATCAGTTTGATGCCAATGACTACGGGAAAAGGGAATTTCATCATGGGTACAGTGTAAATGATCCTTGCTGTAAAAATGACAGACTCAGTTTGAGTCCCACCCTTCCTCCTTCTTTATCATTATATAACTACTGATTGTTTTTATAGTGGCCTGCTGCGTCTACGATAAAATGCTGTGTTTACTCTTTCACTGCATACAGTACTCCAACACTCGGTCATATAGAGTGGCTTCCAACCAGCAGCATCAAAGAGCAACTATTTTTCTGAAAACCCAAGAACACCACACACACACACACACACACACACACACACACACACACACACACACACACACACACACAACACACACACACAAAACACACACACACACACACACAGCCCGGATCTAGCTTCCTCCTCCTCTTTGTGAAGGATCTCTTTCCTCAGTCTCTCATTATGTGGAGTTCAATCCAATCAGATTCAGATTGCTAGATATAATTATACACGGCTAACAGAGTGAAATTAGTCAATTTTGTTAAACATATGGCTACAAACTGACTAATTATTTGAAAGTTTGTTCGTAGGTGTATAATTTTTTTGACATTGACACATACCTCTTGTGTCTGAGCTGTTGAATTGCGACTCTACTTTGTCTCTATACTGGGACTTAGCTTGTTTGATTGCCTGGCGGAGAGAATAGCTACACTGTTTTATTCGGTATTGTAACATGCAGAAATAGCATATGTAAGACAACATGTACACATTTCATTCCTTTTTAAAATTATGAATGGTTGAACCAAATCATAGTTTGCAACATGCACATGTGTCATATTTAAAAACATATTGCTGTGTGCAAGTCATGCTTTAAACGGTGATTTGCTGCTACAGCTATCCATGCAGTTTACGCTGAGGTGCTGTCCACGGTCCTGAAACTCATTGTGGCTAGTTCAATATGTTTTAAATATGACACATGTGCATGTTGCAAACTATGATTTGGTTCAACCATTCATAATTTTAACAAAGGAATGAAATGTGTACATGTTGTCTTACATATGCTATTTCTGCATGTTACAATACCGAATACAAACAGTGTAGCTATTCTCTCCCCAAGGCAATCAAACAAGCTAAGTCCCAGTATAGAGACAAAGTAGAGTCGCATATCAACAGCTCAGACACAAGAGGTATGTGGCAGGTCTACAGTCAATCACGGATTACAAAAAGAAAACCAGCCCCGTCGCGGACCAGATGTCTTGCTCCCAGACAGCTAAATAACTTTTTTGCTCGCTTTGAGGACAATACAGTGCCACTGACACGGCGCCCCTACCAAAACCTGCGGCTCTCCTTCACTGCCAGCGCGAGTGAGAAAACATTTAAACGTGTAACCCTCGCAAGGCTGCAGGCCTAGACGGCATTCCCAGCCGCGTCCTCAGAGCATGCGCAGACCAGCTGGCTGGTGTGTTTAAGGACATTATCAATCAATCCTTATCCCAGTCTTGCTTCCCACATGCTTCAAGAGGGCACATTGTTCCTGTTCCCAAGAAAGCTAAGGTAACTGAGCTAAACGACTACCGCCCCGTAGCACTCACTTCCGTCATCATGAAGTCTTTGAGAGACTAGTCAAGGACCATATCACCCCACCATACCTGACACCCTAGACCCACTCCAATTTCGCTTACCAACCCAATAGGTCCACAGACGACGCAATCGCAACCACACTGCACACTGCCCTAACCCATCTGGACAAGAGGAATACCTATGTGAGAATGCTGTTCATCGACTACAGCTCAGCATTTAACACCATAAGTACCCTCCAAACTCGTCATCAAGTCTGAGACCCTGGGTCTCGACCCCGCCCTGTGCAACTGGTCCTGACTTCCTGACGGGCCGCCCCCAGGTGGTAGGTAGGTAACAACATCTCCACCCCGCTGATCCTCACACCGGGGCCCCACAAGGGTGCGTTCTGAGCCCTCTCCTTACTCCCTGTTCACCCACGACTGCGTGGCCATGCACGCCTCCAACTCAATCATCAAGTTGCGACGACACTACAGTGGTAGGCTTGATTACCAACAACACGAGACGGCCTACAGGGAGGAGGTGAGGGCCCTCGAGTGTGGTGTCAGAAAAAAACCTCACACTCAACGTCAACAAAACAAAGGAGATGATTGTGGACTTCAGGAAACAGCAGAGGAGCACCCCCTATCCACATCGACGGGACAGTAGTGGAGAAGGTGGAAAGTTTTAAGTTCCTCGTGTACACATCACGACAAACTGAATTGGTCCACCCACACAGACAGCGTTGTGAAGAATGCGCAGCAGCGCCTCTTCAACCTCATGAGGCTGAAGAATTCGGCTTGTCACCAAAAGCACTTCTACAGATGCACAACGAGAGCATCCTGTCGGCTGTATCACCGCCTGGTACGGCAACTGCTCCGCCCACAACCGTAAGGCTCTCCAGAGGGTAGTGAGGTCTGCACAACGCATCACCGGGGGCAAACTACCTGCCCCCAGGACACCTACACCACCCGATGTCACAGGAAGGCCATAAAGATCATCAAGGACAACAACCACCCAAGCCACTGCCTGTTCACCCCGCTATCATCCAAAGGCGAGTCAGTACAGGTGCATCAAAGCAGACCGAAGAGACTGAAAAACACTTCTATCTCAAGGCCATCAGACTGTTAAAACACCCACTAACATTTAGTGGCTCTGCCAACATACTGACTCAACTCCAGCCACTTTAATAATGGGAATTGATGGAAATTATGTAAAAAATGTACCACTAGCCACTCTAAACAATGGCACTTAATATAATGTTTACATACCCTACATTACTCATCTCATATGTTATATGTATATACTGTACTCTATATCATCTACTGCATCTTACATTACATTTAAGTCATTTAGCAGACGCTCTTATCCAGAGCGACTTACAAGTTTGCCATCTTTATGTAATACATGTATCACTAGCACTTTAAACTATGCCACTTTATGTTTCTTACCACTTACCCAGTCTACTCATCTCAATGGCTAATACTTGTACTCTATACCACATCTACTGCAATCTTGCCTATGCGCATCTGTCGTTCATTTCCCGTGACCAGCTCTACTACATTCAATATTTTATCTTCTCTTTAATTCTGTAACATTATTCTATACTTAACCCTGTACACTTGTGTGTATAACGTTCAGTAACCTTGTGAATTTTAAAGGTTAGATTACTTGTTGGTTATTACTGCATTGTCGGAACTAGAAGCACAAGCATTTCGCTACACTCGCATTAACATCTGCTAACCATAAAATTTGATTTGATTTGATTTGATTACATAACGCTTACATGAGAAGATGCATCCATCACAAACAACATAGTGTATAGCTAATGGTTTGTGTATTGATGGTTGTAAGGGTGGTTACGGGTAAGACAACCCTCTCATGAAAAAGCGTTGTCAACGAGCTTCACACACACACACACAAACTCTCTCTCTCTCTCTCTCACTTTCTCTTTCTGACAGTCAAGTGCAGTTGTATTTAATAAAACAAGGCAAAAAAATCCTCAGGGAAAATCCCTCTAATCTTTTCAATCCAATATCCTGTAGTCTGTGGGATGGATATATATCTCCCTGAGAGAGAGGGAGAATGAAAGAGAGTGTGACGAGAGACAAGAGAGAGAGAGAGGGGGAGAGAGAGACAGAGAAAGAGAGAGAGAGAGTAGTGGTAGTGTTTAAGTGGAGGGAACAGCAGGAATCAGCTTCCAGACAGACAGAATGACACTTTCAGATCCACAGGGACACCAGACAGACTGACACACTATCTATCTGCTTCTGCAGCCTCACAGAGGAGCCCAGGATTAATGATTGGAAAGGCTGCAACTCTTAAGGTACATTCACAATTTGGACTTGAAATCAGACACTCAACTTTAATAATTTCAATTTTGCTAACGTGTTTTAACATGTTGCTTTAAAGGACAGTCATTGGCCAGTGTATTAGGTACACCCACTTAGGACCGGGGCGGAACCCTCTTTGCCTCCAGAACAGCCTGACTTCTTTGGGGCATTCTACAACGTGTCAGAAACGTTCCAGAGCGATATTTGTCCATGCTGACATCATGACTTCACGCAGTAGCTGCAGATTGGAAAGGCGGTACATTCATGCTGCGAACAGCCAGTTCCATCTCATCTCAAAGATGCTCTTTTTGGTTGAAGTCTGGGGACTGCGCTGGCAACTCAAGTACACTGAACTCGCGGTCATATACGAGGCAATGTTTTTCCTCTCCTCAATTGTCCAGTGTTGGTGATTGCGTGCCCACTGGAGCCGCTTCTTCTTGTTTTTAGCTGATAGGAGTGGAACCCGGTATGGTGGTCTGCTGCAATAGCCCTCTGTGAAAAGGATCGACGAGTTGTGCGTTCCGAGATACCGTTCGGCACACTACTGTTGTACCGCACCGTTATTTGTGTGTTTGTGGCCTGCATGTTAGCTTGCATGATTTTTTCCAGTCTCCTTCGACCTCTCTCATCAACAAGCTGTTTTTGCCCCCAGGACTGCCGCTGACTGGATGTGTTTTGTTTGTTGCACCATTCTCTGTAAACCCTAGACACTGTCGTGCGTGAAAAGCCCAGGCTGTGTGTGAGATACTGTATCTGGTGCACCTGGCACCGACGATCATTCCACGCTCAAAGTCACTTAGGTCACTCGTTTTGCCCATTATAACATTTAATCGAACAGTAACTGAAAGCCTCAATGCCTGTCTGCCTGTCACGATCGTTGGAAGCATACTCGGAACAACGTGCAGCGTGATCTGGGTTCCACATCTTTATTTATTTAAAGTAAGTGAACCACATAACAAAACAATAAAGAATAATGAAACGTGACGACAATGGAGTGCTGACATACAACTACACATAAACAATATCTCACAAAACACAGGTGGAAAAATGCTACTTAAATATGATCCCCAATTAGAGACAACGATAGCCAGCTGCCTCTAATTGGGAATCATACCAAACACCAACATAGAAAACAAAACTAGAACCCTACATAGAATATATAAACTAGACTAACCCCCCAGTCACGCCCTGACCTACTCCACCATAGAAAATAAGGACTCTCTATGGTCAGGACGTGACACTGCCTGCTTTATAAAGCAAGCCGCGGTCGCGTGACTCACTGCATGAAGGAGCGATCCATCTTTTTGTAGCATCCAACAAAAGTGATGTATCATACAGTTATTTTTTTATTTTTTTTATTTCACCTTTATTTAACCAGGTAGGCTAGTTGAGAACAAGTTCTCATTTACAACTGCGCCCTGGCCAAGATAAAGCATAGCAGTGTGAACAGACAACAACACAGAGTTACACATGGAGTAAACAATAAACAAGTCAATAACACAGTAGGAAAAAAAACAAAATGAGTCTATATACATTGTGTGCAAAAGGATGAGGTAGGCAATAAATAGGCCATAGGAGCGAATAATTACAATTTAGCAGATTAACACTGGAGTGATAAATCATCAGATGATTATGTGCAAGTAGAGATACTGGTGTGCAAAGAGCAGAAAAGTAAATAAATAAAAACAGTATGGGGATGAGGTAGGTAAATTGGGTGGGCTATTTACAGATGGACTATGTACAGCTGCAGCGATCGGTTAGATGCTCAGATAGCAGATGTTTAAAGTTGGTGAGGGAAATAAAAGTCTCCAACTTCAGCAATTTTTGCAATTCGTTCCAGTCACAGGCAGCAGAGAACTGAAAGGACAGGCGGCCAAATGAGGTGTTAATTGAATACAGTGGCTTGTGAAAGTATTCACCTCCTTGGCATTTTTCCTATTTTGTTGCCTTACAACCTGGAATTAAAATAGATTTTTTTGGGGGGGGGTTGCATCATTTGATATACACAATATGCCTATCACTTTTAAGATACAAAATATTTTTTTATTGTGAAACAAACAACAAATAAGACAAAAAAACTGAAAACTTGAGCGTGCATAACTATTCACCCCCCCAAAGTCAATACTTTGTAGAGCCACCTTTAGCAGCAATTACAGCTGCAAGTCTCTTGGGGTATGTCTCTATAATATTGCACATCTAGCCACCTGGATTTTTGCCCATTCTTCAAGGCAAAACTGCTCCAGCTCCTTCAAGTTGCAGCAATCTTTAAGTCATACCACAGATTTTCAATTGGATAGAGGTCTGGGATTTGTCTAGGCCATTCCAAGACAAACTGTTCGATAAAGTCCCTCTTTAAACCCAAAAAAGTCAGTTTAGTTGGCGCCATTGATTTCAGTAATCCACTCGTTCAACATGCATACAAACAAATCCAAAAAGTTACCGGTAAAGTTCATCCAAGCAAGTCAAAGGATGTTTCTAATTAATCCTCAGGTACGCTAATTTCTAAATAATCTATAACATTTAAGACGGAGAATAGTGTGTTCAATAGGGAAATTAAATAACAAAGCGCGCGAACCTCATTCACGCGCGCAACAAGACTACCTTTCTAATGAGGGAAACCTTGGATAAACTACTTGTTCGTTTTTCAAGAAACAAGCCTAAAACCCTGTCTAAAGACTGTTGACATCTAGTGGAAGACATAGGAACTGCAATCTGGGTCCTATCTATTTGTTTTTGCATTGAAATGACCTGTGACCTCAAAAAAACATTTTCCGGGATGGATTTTCCTCTGGTTTTCGCCTGCCATATCAGTTCTGTTATACTCACAGACATTATTTTAACCGTTTAAGAAACTTTAGAGTGTTTTCTATCCAATGCTACCAATTATATGCATATCCTAGCATCTGAGCCTGAGTAACAGGCAGTTTACTTTGGGCAAGTCAGTCAACCCGAACTTCCGAACACTGCCCCCTAGCCTTAAGAGCTTTTAAACCACTCGAGTGTTGCTTTAGCAGTATGCTTAGGGTAATTGTCCTGCTGGAAGGTGAACCTCCGTCCTAGTCTCATATCTCTGGAAGACTGAAACAGGTTTCCCTCAAGAATATTCCTGTTTTTAACGCCATCCATCATTCCTTCAATTCTGCCCAGTTTCCCAGTCCCTGCCTATGAAAAACATCCCAACAGCATGATGCTGCCACCACCATGTTTCACTGTGGGGATGGTGGTCTCTGGGTGAAGGGAGGTGTTGGGTTTGCGCCAGACATAACATTTTCCTTGATGGCCAAAAAGCTCAATTTTAGTCTCATCTAACTAGAGTACCTTCTTCCATATGTTTGGGGAGTCTCCCACATGCCCTTTGACGAACACCAAACGTGTTTGCTTATTTTTTTCTTTAAGCAATGGCTTTTTTCTGGCCACTCTCCCGTAAAGCCCAGCTCTGTGGAGTGTACGGCTTAAAGTGGTCCTATGGACAGATACTCCAATATGGGTCCCAATCTAGGTTGCCTAGATTGGTTCTCAATTAGAGGCAGCTGTTTATCGTTGTCTCTGATTGGGAACCATATTTAGGCAGCCATATTCCGTTGGGTATTTCGTGGGTTATTGTCTATGTATTGGCTGCTTGTGTCTGCACTTTATATATATAGCTTCACGTTCGTTTTGTTGTTTTGATTAGTTTGTTTAAGTGTTCTTCGTTTCGTGTTAAATAAATAGAAGAATGTATTCGTATCACGCTGCGCCTTGGTCCTTCTCTCTTCCTCCATACGACGAACGTGACACTCTGGGGCCTTTCAGAACGTGTGTACATATTCTGAGATCATGTGACAGATCATGTGACACTTAGATTGCACACAGGTGTACTTTATTTAACTAATTATGTGACTTCTGAAGGTAATAGGTTGCACCAGATCTTATTTAGGGGCTTCATAGCAAAGGGGGTGAATACATATGCACGCACCACTTTTCCGTTTAAAAAAATAATAATTATAAGTAATTTTTCATTTCACTTCACCAATTTGGACTATTTTGTGTATGTCCATTACATGAAATCCCCGAAAATCCATTTGAATTACAGGTTGTAATTCAACAAAATAGGAAAAATGCCAAAGGGGTGAATAATTTTGCAAGGCAATGTAGCTACTATACAATTCAAATACAAATACAAACACTAGAAAGAGCTCTCTTCATTTAAAATGGGCAGTATGCAGACAAAGCCTCCCAAATGGCACCCTATTCCCTATATAGTGCACTACTGTTAACCAGAGCCCTATTAGCCCTGGTCAAAAGTAGTGCACTATAAAGGGATCAGGGTGCTGTAGTGGGATGTTGTTTGATGTTTTGTTGTTCTACTTTCACCCGGCCTGTTTAATGATAAGCAAATGTACGATGACAAACACATTGATTCTATTTCATTATGAGGGAATGTGGAGTAGTCCAAGGATGCATCCCAAATGGCACCATATTCCCTTTATAGTGCACTACATATGGGCCTTGGTCAAAAGTGGTGCGCTATAAAGGGAATAGTAGTGTACCGTTTGGGACGCACGACTAGTGTCCATGTGATTTCTCTAATGAACGATGAAAGGGCTAAATCTGAGAACTTATCGTTCGGGAAGGATACAGACCAGTGCATTTAAATAATTGTTCCGCAGACCGACCAAACAAAAGAGATTTGTGTGTGTGTGTGTGTGTGTGTGTGTGTGTGTGTGTGTGTGTGTGTGTGTGTGTGTGTTTCTGTGACGCAGTTTAGCCAAATCCTGTAATCCTTTCATCTGATCAAAGTAATAGAAAAGCTTTTAAATTATTTAACAGAAAGGTACAAATTTATGATTTCTAAATACTAGCCAATTGTGGAGACAATGTCTTTTCTGTAATGTGAACGTACAAGGAAACGATCTCCAGAGTCTTCTTGTTAGAAGCATGAAGCACAGTAGAAGGCAGACTTCACTGCTAGATCAGTGTTCCATTAGCCTGGAATTCAAACTAATCCATTTGATTTTGTGACATAGTGCAGCCCTTCAATCCCCCATTCCGCCAGTCACTTTCTCTCCTGTATCCCTCTCCTTTATCTCCCCATTTCCTATTCTGATTTATATTATCTCTGTCATTGCAAAACTTTAATTTACCCAAAAACGTATATTTACAGTGAAACAATGGTGTAACGGAGATTATCAGTTTGGAATCAAGGCAAAAGTTCCCTTTCCCTCAGTCACAGCTCTATTTCTTAATGAAAGTGATATAAAGCCACATTATGTAATACATTTTGAGAACATACGGCCCTTTGGACATAAATGGGACCCCAAAAATTCACCATCATATTATGGCTTAACTTGGATTGGATGCTTTGATGATAGCTAGCAGTGTAATGTACAAAAATAGCCTCTGTTTGGCCAAGAATAATTTGGCACAGACAGTCTATTCTAACTCCCCTCCCTCCCTTTCACTCTCCTTTCAAGCCCCGACTGGATTTAATCCATCTATGCACTATATTCAAGAGGTGCTTCCCTCTTTGGGACAAAAGCATTTGTCAAAATGTAAATCTGTCAACAAAAAAAATCACTTCACAAAGCACCTTGGAAACCACTATTTGCTAACAGCCCTCTTAAGCTAACACTACCATCTGTTTAGCTAACAGTAGCATCTGTTTTGCTAACAGTACCATATCTTTATCTAACAATACCATCTCTTTATCTAACAGTACCATCTCTTTATCTAACAGTACCATCTCACATTTAGCTAACAGTACCATCTCACATTTAGCTAACAGTACCATCTCATGTTTAGCTAACAGTACCATCTTACGTTTCGCTAACAGTACCATCTGATTAGCTAATAGACCATCTGTTTAGCTAACAGTACCATCTGTTCAGTGATTTTGTGACACATTTCAATTTTATTGCAGAGGTGTTGTTGAATGACCTTGTCTTTCTGTGAGAATTATATGAAGCTAGCCCATCAAAATGTAACATCCTGTTTTTCTAAATGGTACTGTTAGCTAAACAGATGTTCTAGTTGGCTTCCATTGAGCGATAGCCCTGGTTTCCACAGACACAGTAGTATACTTTTTTAGCCTGTGTGCTGTAGGATGTCAAATCTGAAACCACTTGAAGCTGGGATGTACCTACTAGCATTTCATTCGCTCTTCCTTATTGTCCATCAACTCCTGGCTGAACTCCACATCGCAGCCACTGACAAAGCACATGCCTGCATTCCTTACATTGTAGCGCAGCAGGATAAAGTGTTTTCATCACTGTAGCACATTCAGAGATTGTATAATAATTCATAGATTTTAAACAAAAACACTTTCTGTTTGTCATAGATGGACAACATTAATAGGAGATGAAAGGTGAGTTCCTACCGAGTCCAGGAAGCCAAGCTAGAGCTCTGTGTGACGTTCACAGCGATGGGGGCAGACGTTTTGATCAAGATAGACCTTTAGAAAATATGCACATTTTCTCTAACACTAAATATACAAATATGTGTTTTATAGTTAGAAGGAAGTTGAAATCTTAGCCATTTTTAAATTTGTAATTTGATTATACTATATTTGTAAACTAGGAAATACATCATATCAAATATAGCATATTCTATCATATTTGTACTGTGTACTTGTATCCTCAAAGTGACTGCACCTCAACAATTTATAATTATTTTTACCAGAAAGGTGAGATGTTAATCTTTATTGGAGTATGCAGCATTACTAGTTATTGTTTATGGCCCTGTCATGATAAATAATAACTTTTGGGGATTACATAGATTACATTTTCAATTACATTTAGTTACATTTAACTGGTTTTAACACACACACACACACACCTCCTTCCCCCCAATCTGTGTCATGTTATGAAACAGAGACAATGACAGCCTAATGATGGTATTAGTTGATGTACAAGAGCCTAGCTTGGGTTGTCATCACACTTTTTCTAGTAAGTGTAAAACTGTCAATTACATAATAATCCATGCCTTCTGGGAATGCTATAAGGTCCAAAAGTTATGGGAGGAGTTAGAAAGTTGGCTGTCAGAAGTATTACTATGTAAATTTCCTGTTAATCTGTCTGTCTGCATATTTCAAGACATGGCATATGAGGGTGCAGTGAGATACCCGATGGGTTGTAGGATACTTTCTCCTAAATCAGTTTGAAAAAACTGGATATCAACCAATCCTCTATCGTTAACACAATTGAAAGGTCAAAGGCTTTATTATCTAAATGTTGAAAGTGTGTGGGCGACGGAGAGAAACAAAATGGTGCAGTTTGAGGACATGTGGCAGAGAGTGATGCGGGCGCTGGAGATGGGGGTGTGAGCAGGTGGATCTGGGCAGGTGTGATGTCATTGATGTCTCTGTGTGTTTGTATGCTGCTGGTATGTGTATGTTGTGTATTGTTAGATTTTTTTATTATTTATTTTTTTCTATGCCTTTTTCGGATTCTTTATAGCTGACATCATGGATGGCGTGACACATTTTATTTTTATTTTTAGAGGTGTTGTTTCATATAGACCTGGTCAGATAGACCTGGTCCGAGTGAGGGAAGCAGCAGAAAATATATTTTTCAGCTACTTTATTAACCGGAGCAGATAAAGCGTGAAAGGAGGGAGAGAGGCGGGGCTCTGGCAGGCGGGGGATAGGCCGTACTGTGAGTGAATGACACAGGGAGCAGGATGGACGGATGGGAAGACGAAAAACAGCAACCAACCAAGCCGACTTGCTTATTTCTCATCAAATACAATCGTTAAGCCAGCTAACGTTAGCTAGCTAGGTTAATTGAGGCTTCAGTGCATGCGCTTTCTCATTCTACAGTTACAAATAACAACAACCATTCAGAATATTAAGTAGCAGACTACCTGTCGGCTCTTGGTCGTTGTAGCCTATCCTTCTCCTCTAACTTTTAATTCAGTCATTTTAATTTCATTAACCATTGATTAAATATCTCCTAACTTTTGCCACACACTGAGGATCTATGACTGTAGCCTACTGCCGCTTTGAAGACTTATGATTGGCCAACAACAACAACATGCTCCACTCTTGGGTAAAGCAAGAGCAGCAGCATAAATTATAAAATTTTCTCTCTATACTTTTTATTTTACCTTTATTTAACTTGGCAAGTCAGTTACGAACAAATTCTTATTTACAATGACGGCCTACACCGGCCAAACCTAGACGACGCTGGGCCAATTGTGTGCCGTAGTGACGCCTCTAGCACTGAGATGCAGTGCATTAGACCGCTGCGCCACTCGGGAGCCTATTACAACTGTAGCGTTCGGATATGTACGGCCCCTTCCGGACAAGTCAGTTAAAATTACACATATACAAGCCCTGTGACAGTCATATCAGATCCCACCCAGACCTGTGACATTATTTAGAATTCTAGATCCAGACCTTCTCCGGTCCCGGATCGGGTTTCGGGTAGTCGGGTACAGGTGGATCCGTGAAGACCTCTACCCTGCTGTGAATATTACAACAGGCTTTTACTGTGATTGCTTGTGATTACTGTTGAGAAGAGTGGAGAGAGAGACAGAGAGCGGGAGAGAGAGAGAGGCATGGTCTAGGTCTAGGATTTCACCCAGTTCATCAGTACTACATTTGTATCATTTCCTTTCTAAACAATTGATTGATATGAAATATGAAATGTTTACTGTGATGTAAATATTTTGACCTAAATTATATACTTCCTCTATTTCCTTATAATGCATTGATGCATTAGGTCTCTCTCGTGAAAGAGGTCTAGTTAAATAAAGGCTATATAAAGGCTATATAAAATATACACTATCGTTCAAAAGTTTGGGGTCACTTAGAAATGTCCTTGTTTTTGAAAGAAAAGCTACAATTTTGTCCATTAAAATAACATCAAGTTGATCAGAAATAAAGTGTAGACATTGTTAATGTTGCAAATGACTATTGTAGCTGGAAACGGCTGATTATTAATGGAATATCTACATAGGCGTACAGAGGCCCATTACCACCAACCAGCACTCCTGTGTTCCAATGGCACGTTGTGTTAGCTAATCCAAGTTTATCATTTTAAAAGGCTAATTGATCATTAGAAAACCCTTTTGCAATTATGTTAGCACAGCTGAAAATTGTTGTGCTGATTAAAAGAAGCAATAAAACTGGCCTTCTTTAGACTAGTTGAGTATCTGGAGCATCAGCATTTGTGGGTTCGATTACAAGCTCAAAATGGCCAGACACAAAGAACTTTCTTCTGAAACTCGTGAGTCTATTATTGTTCTGAAAAATTAAGGCTATTCCATGCGAGAAACTGAAGATCTCTTACAACGCTGTTACTCCCTTCACAGAACAGCGCAAACTGGCTCTAACCAGAATAGAAAGAGGAGTGGGAGGCCCCGGTGCACAACTGAGCAAGAGGACAAGTCCATTAGAGTGTCTAGTTTGAGAAACAGACATCTCACAAGTCCTCAACTGGCAGGTTCATTAAATAGTACCCGCAAAACACCAGTCTCAACATCAACAGTGAAGAGGCGACTCCGGGATGCTGGCCTTCTAGGCAGAGTTGCAAAGAAAAATCTATATCTCATGCCAATGAAAATAAAATATTAAGATGGGCAAAATAACACAGACAATGGACAGAGGAAGATTGGAAAAAAGTGTTATGGACAGACGACTCTAAGTTTGAGCTCTTCGGATCACAAAGAAGAACATTCGTGAGACGTAGAAAAAATGAAAAGATGCTAGAGGAATGCTTGACGCCATCTGTCAAGCATGGTGGCGGCAATGTGATGATCTGGGGGTGCTTTGGTGGTGGTAAAGTGGGAGATTTGTACAGGGTAAAAGGGATCTTGAAGAAGGAAGGCAGTCACTCCATTTTACAACGCCATGCCATACCCTGTGGACAGTGCTTAATTGGAGCCAATTTACTCCTACAACAGGACAATGACACAAAGCACAGCTCCAAACTATGCAATAACTATTTAGGGAAGAGCAGTCAG
The DNA here is from genome assembly GCF_002910315.2 of Salvelinus sp. IW2-2015. NCBI lineage: Eukaryota > Metazoa > Chordata > Actinopteri > Salmoniformes > Salmonidae > Salvelinus > Salvelinus sp. IW2-2015. The sequence continues at coordinate 49,061,216 of NC_036848.1, forward strand.
CTGGTATTCTGTCTATAATGGAGTGGCCAGCACAGTCACCGGATCTCAAAACTATTAAGCTGTTGTGGGAGAAGCTTGACCTTTTGGTACGTAAGAAGGGCATATCAAGCCAATCCAACTTGTGGGAGGTGCTTCGGGAAGCATGGGGTGAAATCTCTTCAGATTACCTCAACAAATTGACAACTGGAATGCCAAAGGTCTGCAAGGCTGTAATTGCTGCAAATGGAGGATTCTTTGAACATGGCAAAGTTTTAGAACTTTAGAAGTTTTAGAAATCATTATTTATAACCTTGTCAATGTCTTGACTAGAGGTCGACCGATTAATCAGAATGGCCGATTAATTAGGGCCGATATCAAGTTTTCATAGCAATCGGAAATCGGTATTTTTGGACACCGATTTGGCCGATAAAAAAATATATATATATATTATTTTTTTACACCTTTATTTAATCTTTATTTAATTAGGCAAGTCAGTTAAGAACACATTCTTATTTTCAATGACGGCCTAGGAACGGTGGGTTAACTGCCTCGTTCAGGGGAAGAACGACAGATTTTTACCTTGTCAGCTCGGGGAATTCAATCTTCCAACCTTACAGTTAACTAACCACCTGATTACATTGCACTCAACGAGGAGCCTGACTGTTACGCGAATGCAGTAAGCCAAGGTAAGTTGCTAGCTAGCATTAAACTTATCTTATATAAAACAATCAATCAATCATAATCACTAGTTAACTACACATGGTTGATGATATTACTAGTTTATCTAGTGTGTCCTGCGTTGCATATTATCGATGCGGTGCGTATCGTTGCTCCAATGAGTACCTAACCATAAACATCAATGCCTTTCTTAAAATCAATACACATAAGTATATATTTTTAAACCTGCATATTTAGCTAAAAGAAATCCAGGTTAGCAGGCAATATTAACCAGGTGAAATTGTGTCACTTTTCTTGCATTCATTGCACGCAGAGTCAGTGTATATGCAACAGTTTGGGCCGCCTAATTTGCCAGAATGTTACGTAATTATGACATAACATTGAAGGTCGTGCAATGTAACAGGAATATTTAGATTTATGGATGCAATCCCTTAGATAAAATACGGAACGGTTCCGTATTTCACTGAAAGAATAAACGTCTTGTTTTCGAGATGATAGTTTCCGGAATCGACAATATTAATGACCTAAGGCTCGTATTTCTGTGTGTTTTTATGTTATAATTAAGTCTATGATTTGATAGAGCAGTCTGACTGAGCGATGGTAGGCACCAGCAGGCTCATAAGCATTCATTCAAACAGCACTTTAGTGCGTTTTGCCAGCAGCTCTGCTGTTTATGATTTCAAGCCTATCAACTCCTGAGATGAGGCTGGTGTAACTGATGTGAAATGGCTAGCTAGTTAGCGGGGTGCGCGCTAATAGCGTTTCAAACGTCACTCGCTCTGAGACTTGGAGTGGTTGTTCCCATTGCTCTGCAAGGGCCGCGGCTTTTGTGGAGCGATGGGTAACGCTGCTTCGAGGGTGGCTGTTGTCGTTGTGTTCCTGGTTCGAGCCCAGCTGGGAGCGAGCAGAGGGACGGAAGCTATACTGTTACACTGGCAATACTGAAGTGCCTATAAGAACATCCAATAGTCAAAGGTTAAGGAAATACAAATGGTATAGGGAGAAATAGTCCTATAAATACTATAATAACTACAACCTAAAACTTCTTACCTGGGAATATTGAAGACTCATGTTAAAAGGAACCACCAGCTTTCATATGTTCTCATGTTCTGAGCAAGGAACTTAAACGTTAGCTTTCTTACATGGCACATACTGCACTTTTACTTTCTTCTCCAACACTTTGTTTTTGCATTATTTAAACCAAATTGAACATGTTTCATTATTTATTTGAGGCTAAATTGATTTTATGATGTTTAAATAATACATTTAAGTTTAAATAAGTGTTCATTCAGTATTGTTGTAATTGTCATTAACACCTGAAACCCCACCTCTTTAAGGAATACCTAGGATAGGATAAAAGTAATCCTTCTAACCCCCCCCCCCCCCCCCCCCCCCTTAGAGTTAGATGCACTATGTAAATGGTTTGTTCCACTGGACATCATAAGGTGAATGCACCAACTTGTAAGTCGCTCTGGATAAGAGCGTCTGCTAAATGACTTAAATGTAATGTAAATGTAAATTAAATATCGGCCGATTAATCGGTATCGGCTTTTTTGGTCCTCCAACAAACGGTATCTGTATCGGCGTGGAAAAATCATACTCGGTCGACCTCTAGTCTTGACTACATTTCCTATTCACTTTGCTCCTCATTTCATGTATATTTTCATGGAAAACAAGGAAATTTCTAAGCGACCCCAAACTTTTGAATGGTAGTGTATACACTGTACATGACAGTAATGTATGGAGGATAAAAGTAAATTACGTTTACACACATTTTTTATGTGTAGTATTTTCACACATATACTGTAGCTCTAAATGTCATGTTAGCATATACACTGCCTGCCACCATCATCATCTTGATAATTGTTTGGCCTTTTAACACCTTGTTTACCACATACATCTTTGTTAATTAGAGTATTTTTACAGCATTATTTGTCTTGACAAGTTGTTGATAGCCAACTACTTTTTTGCCAAAGTCACATGGACTAAATATAGACACAGACAGCTACTCCACCCGCATCCTTCTTCCTTCTCTCTCTCCCTAACCCCACCCCACTTCTTTTTTCTGTTCCCCCTCTCCTATCCTCCCTTTTCTTTATCCTCTTTCCCTCCCCTCTCCTCTCCCCTTTACTGTCTCCAACTCCTCTCTTCACTGTAGGGAAGTACGTCACCACACCTAGGTTGGACAGAATTGGGTTACCACGTGGACAAGCTGCTGTGCTACTTCAGAAAGAAAGCCCAAACCACAGCATACTGTCTGCCAGAATGAATAACTGCAGAGGAAAGATTTCATTGTGGCACAACATGTTGTAGGCAACCTTAAAACAGATTGCATTATGCTAATATGACATTGCATTATGTTAATATGACATGGCAAATTATCAGTCTTTTCTCCTATGAAAGGTCAATGGTTTGTGCACGATCCCAAAAAGCCGTGAAAGCTGTGTATTTTTTTCAGACAGTCAGTATTATGGCCATGTGCTATCCTTATGGATTTCAATATAATGAAGTACAGTTTCTGCCTATAGTATATCACATCCTATCAATGAGGTAGCTAACCAAAATTATAAGTGTACCCAATCTTACGAAAACCTAGAGTTTATGGCCCCAAAGAGACAGCAAACCAAGATTTGGGTTGAGCTTCAATCTTGCTCCTCAATACCACCATCAACCATCCCACCATCACCACCACCATCATCCACTCCATCGTACTACCAGCGTCCATCCCACCATCAAAATCAGGATTAGTTTAGATCATGAATCATAAATCCCTCAGATCTACCAAAGCCAGCTGAGTCCGTGTGCAGTCAAAAACACGATTTCCTTTGTTTTATATATATTTCCACACTATGAGGTTGGAATTATACTGTGAAATTGTGAAAAATATGATAACGTCCTTTTAGTGTAAGAGCTGTTTAAAAAGACTGCCTGAAATTTCCGCCTGTCGTGGTGGAATGGAGTTTTGGCCTTCCATGGTGACATCACAAGGCGGTAAATTGGTTAATAGACCAATAAGAAATAGAGTTCCAAACGTCTCTGCCAATAACAGCTGTTTTCAGTGTTCCCCTCCTCACTCAGACCACTCCCAGACAGCCCTAGCAAAATTCTACTTTGAGAAATGTCTCTTTGCTAAGAAGCATTTTTTTTTAAACTATTTTAATTGAAAACAATAAAAGTATGGTACTTAATTGTTACAAAGAAAGGATTTGATACTAACATAATAACAGCTGCATTGGCCCTTTCAGATTGGCTGCCTGGTTGAGTTCCTTTAGGCCCAAAGCAGCCATTTTTCTCTCAATATCAAATCAAATTAAAATTGTCAAAAAGAAACAAAAATAGCTTCTTAGTAAATAACAATTTCTTGAGCAAGAATATTTCTAGGAATTCTGGAAGTGGTCTGAGTGGGGAGGAGAATATGGAAAACGAGTTGTTATATTGGCAGAGAAGTTTGGAACTCTTTTCTTTTGGTCTATTAAATCATTTAACCAACAAGATCTCTTGGTTTTACCAATTTGACTTCAGATTCGAACGTTTATCCACGTTTCTTCAAACGTCAAATTTCGAAGTGTTTTTGACACCGTGGCTTGACTCCTCCTTCTCAAAACCCATTGGAGGAGAACGTCAGGGGAGAGGGACCTCTGGCTTTCTCATCCAATTGGTTTTGAGAAGGAGGCAAAGAGAGAGGAGAGAGGACGGGAGGAATTTGTAATTGAGATTCTCCCATATTCTATTTCTATGGTTTCATACCTCTGACGGTACATCATGACATTTGGATAGCTCAAGAAAGAATAGCTGCCTGGTGTCTATATGTTCGTACTCAGCAGAGGGAGAAATGGAGAAAGGAAGATGGTTCCTCTCAGGACAGTGGCAGCCATGATCCGTTCTCACTGTATTCTCACTCTGTCTTCCTCTCTCCTCACCAGGATTATTATTCTCCCGACATCTGACATGCAGGAGGCCGGGCACGCGCGCGCGCACACACACACACACACCAGGCATACCACACACGGCACAGTACCTCACTGTGTTCTGCACATGCATGAACAATAGAGCCCAATTGCAGAATGACTAGTAGTCAAGCCTAGTGAGGCAGTGTGTTTTACACACACCAAAGCACTAGAGGCCCGACAGCACACCACATCACACAACAATGGTGATGAAAAACAAAGTGAGGTTTGAACGGTAACCATGGATTGTAGGTGCCATTGTAGTCATTCATCATCTGTCGAGTTCAAATGTATATATGTAAATACAGTGGGAGAACAAGTATTTGAGATGACACTGCCGATTTTGCAGGTTTCCTAAGCTTACAAAGCATGCTAAGGGTCTGTAATTTTATTCATAGTGACACTTCAAACTGCTGAGAGAGCGGAATCTACAAACAAAAGATCCAGAAAATCCACATGTATGATTTTTAAGTAATTAATTTGACAACTTATATTTGCCCATGACATAATATTCTGATACTCAAAAAATCGAGGAACTTTAATATTTGGTACAGAAACTTGTGTGCAATTACAGAGATCATACGTTTCCTGAGTTCTCATTGAACCAGGTTTGCCACAAGAACTGCCAACAGGGATTTTGCCCACGCCCAATACAGACCTCCTCCAGATCCTTCAGTCGGCTGTCGCTGGCAAATAAACGATTTCAGCTCCCTCCAAAGATTTTCTATTGGGTTTCAGGTCTGGAGACTGGCTAAGGCCACTCCAGACCTTTGAGATGCGTCTTACGGATGCCACTCCTTAGTTGCCCCTGGCCTGTGTGTTTTGGGGTCGTTGTCATGCTGGAAGACCCAGCCACGACCCATCTTCAATGCTCTTACTGAGGGAAAAGGAGGTTGTTGGCCAAGATCTCGCGATACATGCCCCACTCCATCCTCCCCCCAAATACGGTGCAGTCGTCCTGTCCCCTTTGCAGAAAAAGCTCCCCAAAGAATGATGTTCACATCATGCTTCCCATTTGGGGGTGTTTTGGGGTTGTCTATCCTTCTTCTTCCTCAAACACGGCGAGTGAGTTTAGACGCAAAAAGCCTATTTTTTGGTCCTCATCAGACCACCATACCTCTCCCATTTCCCTCCTCTGGATCATCTCAATGGTCATTGGCAGACACCTTCAGCACGGGCCTGGACATGAGTGGATTGGAGCAGGGGGACCTTGCCGTGCGCTGCAGGATTTAGTGTGATAATGGTTTTTCTTTGATGACTGGGGTCCCAGCTCTCTTTCTTCATGGTATTGACCAGGTCCTGCCGTGTAGTTCTGGGCTGACCCCCACTTCCTCAGAGCAATGATGCCCCACGAGTGAGATCTGCATGGAGCCCAGACCGAGGGTGATTAACCATCAGTCTGAACTTCTTCCATTTCTAAGTAATTTGCGCAACATTGTTTCCTCTCACCAATCTGCTTGCCTATTGTCCTGTGAGCCTCATCCCAGCCTTGTCCAGGTCTACAAATTTTTATGCCCTGATGTCCTTACATCAGCTCTCTGGTCTTGGCCATTGTGGAGAGGTTTGGAGTCTGTTTGAGTGTGTGGACAGTGTTTCTTTGTATACGGAACGAGTTCATAACAGGTGAGTTAATACAGGTTAATGAGTGGAGAACAGGAGGGCTTCTTAAAGAAGAAACTAACAGGTCTTGAGAGCCGGAATTCTATGGTTGGTTAGTGATCAAATACTTATGTCATGCACAATAAAATGCAAATTATACTTAAAATCATACAAGTGAAATTTCTGGTTTAGATTCCGTCTCTCACAGTTGAAGTGTACCTATGATAAAAATTACAGACCTCCACATGCTTTGTAAGTAGGAAAACCTGCAAAATCGGCAGTGTATCAAATACTTGTTCTCCCCACTGTATATGAAACGTTCTACTGTAGAATACACCATCATGGGAGTATCAGCATAAACCATCTCCCAAAACCAATAGAGGAGTCTTCCAAAGTTGCGTCTGAGAGAAGGTTACTGTTTGGGTTCCCATCCTGTGACTGCTATTCCAGACATATTCTAAATGAGACCATGTTGGCTACTGAGGAGCTACATGCACAAGACAATCAAATGTACGAAATTGTCTATATCATAATGGGAGCATCAGCAGTATTAAAAAAAAAAAAACATTTAACCTTCATTTAACTAGGCAAGTCAGTTAAAAATAAATTATTATTTACAATGACGGCCTACCGGGGAACAGTGGGTTAACTGCCTTGTTCAGGGGCAGAAAACAGATTTTTACCTTGTCAGCTCAGGGACTCGATTCAGCAACCTTTCAGTTACTGGCCCAATGCTCTAACCACTAGGCTACCTGCCGCCCCTGTGCCCCTGAACCAAAGGAGCCCCTAAATGATGGTTCCTATTTGTATTTCCACCCTGTGAGAGGCTGCTCTCGTCAGGGCTAATATTCCTCTTAGGCTACACTCCTCCAGGAGTCAGTTTCATATTTATGTTCAAGCCCACATAATAAGTACCACCAATGGAATACAGTGTCTGCTCTGAGAATAATTGAAGAGAAGAATATAACTAATGTGGCATGAAGTAGCAGGTGTCTCACTGCAGGGGAATACAGAAATGAAGATTAGGTGTCAGTCCCTATGGGCCCTGGTTAAAAGTAGTGCGCTATGGAAGGAATAGGGTGCCATTTGGGATGTAACCAAGAGATAATGTTGTCTTTACTTCATCAACAAAGCCATTAGCAATGCAACGAGGAAATGACAAACAATGATAGGAAATAGACGGAGCTTGTCCAAACAGTAACACCTTCTCAAATGGGATCATTGAAAAGATTCACATTTCCAACATCTGCCTTCAAATCACAGAAGAATATGGTCCAACATTGCACCAACATCTATAGGCCAAGATCTAGCCATAAGAGCACATGAGCAATGTTAGAAGTCCACTATCTTCTCTGAAATGCTAACCTTGAAATCAAGCAAAATGTCACCAAGAAAAGGTTTCTGATGTATTTCACATTTCTTAAATATACTTAATTTAGAATGCTTAGATGATGCTATTGTAACCACTCATCAAAGATCGATAGAGCAAGATTGAGTTGGAAGAAATGAATACAGGTGGCAGGGCCTCTAGTCTTGGCTACATGATGTTATGGAATACACAGTATACTGCATACAGCACAGGAAGTGGTGGCACCTTAATTGTGGAGGACGGGCTTGTGGTAATGGCAGTAGCAGAATAGGTGGAATGGTATCAAACATGGTGTCTAGGTGTTTGATGTCATTCCATTTGCTCCGTTCCAGCCATTATTATGAGCCATTCTCCCCTCAGCAGCCTCCTGTTGCATACAGTTACTGCAAATATTCTACACATATGTGCCTATTGTAGTTGCTCCATATATTTTCTTTGCYTGTGTATGTGGAAATCACTTCCTTCATCTTCTTCCAAATACTTATCGTTTTTAATGACTGGAAACTTTCAGAAGGAGGTAAAGCCATTGGAGATGAAGAAACGTCATAGGTCAACCATTCCCTGGTGACCTCTTCCAGGTAAAGGCAAGACACCTTAGAGAATGAGGAACACCTGCACGTTGGGCTAATGAGCCCTTGCAGGAGCTCAACCACTCATTAACAACCTTACAAACAACTATGACAGCATATGTTAAAAAATTGTTGTATAATGATTAACCTATTTTGCACTGGAGGGTAGGTTACTTGAAATTCTTGAATTGGCCTACTAGATAAGGCCTAAAGACCTATCGGGCCTACAGGCCTGTTGGGCTATCCTGGTCTAGAGGAAGAGAATATGTGCATTTTCTGTAAACTGTTGGACTACTAATACCGCTTGAAATGATGGAAAACGATAAATAATCATGTCGTCTTGTTGTTTAGATAAAGGGGAGCTGTTGGATATTGTTAGTAAGACAGACAACGGCCCAAAAGAGAATCCAGATATCTTACCTTCGCTGCAGTCTTTGCCCTGGTAGTCGGTCTGCGAGCAGTCGCACGTGGCTTCATCGTTAATGACATTGCAGACCCCTCCATTTAAACACATGTTGGCTGCTGCACCACAGAGGTCGTTAATGACCCCCGCGCTGTTTAAAAGCGCAGATTCCGTATTGTTGACCTTTATGTCCGTTATCCATCCGGTAAAAGGTACATGGTCCTTGACCACAGCTGATGTTAACCTTAAAGCCACAGATCGTAATTCCGGTGGTATTCCCCCAAGAAACAAGTGGCTGAAGACAGTCATATCCCTTCTTTTCGACTTCACTTCGACCCACTTCACTTCATTGTCCACCATTAGCGTTGTGTTTTTAAAGTTTCTCCATATTGTCACAGCATGCCACTGGCTGTCATTGACCGCTGTGTTGGTTAGAACCGTTGCAGGCTCAGCGCAGAAGATGGAGAATCGAAGACTGAGTTTACCGTTGTGTATTAGGAGTTCTAAAAAGTCGCAGAATCCCTCGTCATCGAAGTACACTAACAGCCCGTGGGAACTCTTAGTTTTCATGTTGAAGCTCATTTCACTCTCACAACATGCATTCCACATTGGAAACCTGGCCCACTGGCCCTCTGCGCCTGTAAACTCCATAGTAGCCCCCATGTCTACCATACAGCACAAGAGAAGGCCTACCCATATTAGATGGGCGCCATGCCGCATTGCAAGAACCATGATGTGACCGAATTGTTCTTTAGGTCTAGGCTACAATACCGCTGAGTCAGATTTCAGACGGAATTGTCTTTTATCAAGCTAGATGAAGTTAGGGGTAAATGTGATGTAATACGCTGACTTACCACTAAGAATTGTGTATGTGAACTGACACATTGTAAACCTAAATTAATTATTTTGTTGTCATAGCCTACCAGCAAGCTACACTAGTCTCCCGAAGAAAATACCATCTTTCAATATAGGACCACTTTCTGTCGCCCCAATATCCCAATTTCTCAGTCCTATATATTTTAATTTATTCTGTCAATATCTTCTGTCTCTCTATTAGTTTTTTTCTATAATCCAGATTTTCTTCCAAAAACAGGCAATGGTGATTCAGAATCCAATTTCCATCAGGCCTTTTATTTTTCTTGATTTTTGAATGTTTCTTATTTTCGGTGCCAGGCAGCTAGAGCGCACCAGTCGGTTCTACTGCTGTTGAAACGGCGTCAATAACCATCCTATTCACACCAGCGAGAAGTGGCGGGCATCCAGAGTCATTGCTTTTGGCTTCTCACCCTGCATCCTCCGCCAAACAGAACGATTGTTATTGTTTGATTGATTATCGCATGGAGCTTTTCTTTTTTTTCCAAGGCCAGTCTCTGATCCAAAAAGCTTACAACATAATGAGAAGACGATCTGTAAAAAGAAAAGCAAAATAAGAACGGACAGTTCATTTTGTTTTAGAATCATTTTGTCTATCAATTTGTCATATCATGTTAGCCATCTTACATAATTATGATATATTCAGTAGAGGATGAACGGAGACCCCAAGGAATTGTGGGGAGCTGCGGTGGCGTGCCGATTGAAAGCACAGGAATCTCGGGATCTAGACTCAGTATTGCCAGGTAAATTATGTATGTTTTGGTTGCAAAGAGAGCACATTCGCTCACACCTGCACGTCCTTATGTGTTCTATATCAATGGAAGATGTATTCTGTCTCAAAGGGTAGCCTACGTCGTTAGCGCGGATACGTTCTCTTTGCGCACACACATTCTTTGCGCACAAGGCGGTCGCCTGTCCAACAAATGTCAGGGAAACTTAACATAAGTAAGCATTTCATTATTAGTCTACACCTGTTGTTTGCGAAGAATGTGACGGATAACATTTGATTCGATTCGATTTTCATGTAGGCTATGTATATATGAATGTTTCACTGCAATTAGAAGCAACTTTCTCAAAGCAAATCTAAGCAGCTCACAATTACATAGACATCAACTAGCAATAGTCACCACCACTAGGCCTACATCATTTAATTAAATTACATCTAGAGAGATCGTTTAGAATTGTAAATAGCTTATTCGAAAAAGTCGATCAAAATATGTCTACAGCAGTAGCCTGTCTTATGTAACACACTTCTTTCTCCCCATAGCTATCCCAGGGGGGAGAGGATACTTTTACCTTCCCCTATGAACCCTAATAGCCCGCCACAGGTGACGATATTATACGCCTCACAAAATGCTCCGCATCCAAGCAGCAGCATCCACAATCCTCTCAGCACAGGAACGTTCCATGAACTCTCTCTATACATAAGTAGATCGCATTCTAAATGTTGTGTTAGATAGGATAAGTGTTTTTGTTATTCTAGAGAATCTGCATGTAATGAAACTGCTGGAATATTGTTTGTAGGTTTCCTCGTTATTTCATATTTTGTTTAACTCAGACATTCCAGTAGAATTAAGACAAGCGCATGAATTCAGAATTTTCAAAGGGGACGAGTTGCCTACCAGACCTCGGTTCAAATACCATGTTAACTATTTAAGTTACTTTCACATACATTTCGAAGGAAGTATTTGCACACGTTCACAAAGTAGTTGCTTACATTTGGAAAGTATTGGCATGCACGGCATGTATTTTTTTTTTATAGGAAATTACTTGAAAACAGGGATAGAGTACTTTCAAATACTTAAAATCGAAGTTGTTGAATTCGGCCACATTGTTTGAAAATACGAAAATACACAGGAAATAAGTAGCCTATGTAGAACACGCATACTTAAATACGCATGTATTTGAACCCAGGTCTGGACAGGACAGACAGAAAATGACCTTTCAATCAAACCTAAACGAAAATCATTCCATCCAAATAAGCTATACAGTTTGCTAGAAGCCATAATAGACGGGGGATCGGGGACTGGAAATGAGTTACAGAGATTCAACCCATATCAAGTCAAATGTACCATAATATAATGACAGAATGGCATGAAGATAAACATGAGATTCCACAGCTGGCCCCATTACACTGGCTGTCTTACTCTCAACACATCAGATGATATTAAATTGACCCGTGCCTTCTACAGCAAACAAATTTAGCATATAAACGTGTTTTTATAAGGCACTTGACAACATCCCTTAAATATTGCTAACAATAATTAAATAAAATCTGCGGATGACACAGTTCCAAACGATTATGCATGTTTTATGATTTTTCATCAGCTATTCCGTTGCCCGTCTAGCAGCTCAACCTACTAGAGAAAAATGAAACCATACATGGAAAATACAAGGTCTCTTTTACCTGCATCTAGAATCTGATCATGCATGGATATCCAGGACCGACCCAAATCAGAACCCAAGTCCTCGTTTTCCTTACCAAAGTATTGGAGGATCATCTCTTGTTTCGAACACCACCTTTCATCTTAATTAGGCTACCCACCAAATAACATCACCATGCAGTGATCTCCGACTCAAACTACCCCAACAGATCCACACTAAAAACCCTCAGCCTCACACTATTTTAGAAAACTGTGAATCACCGCATCATTGATCATCAGAGACCGAAAAAATAAATGAGTTATCTCTCATATGTTCTAAAACTTACCAACACCTTTATAACGATTGAAAGAAGTCAACTCATAACGGTACTTTACCTAGGTTATTCCTCCTTTTCGATCTTCAGAGAACGAAACAAATGTAGATAAACAGAGTCCCGGGAAAATCCTGTAATTTTGGTGAGGGAAAAACGGTGCAAACGGTGCACTCTGCCTCCCTGCTGCGCTCTGCAACAGACTGTCAGAAGGCAGAGACAGCGAGCGGATCACGTGTCTCTCTCTCTCTCTCTGTGTAGCTGAATGGCTACCGCCTACTGGAGAGGGGAGGGGCCGAATGCTGCAGCACCTTGGACAGCGCCGTGCGCCGCTGCGCAGGTTGACGTTTATTGTCACGAATCTTGTGCTGGAGGCAGAACTGAGCGATTTCCGTAGATGGGGTAGCTGCAAATTCAAAATTGTCTGGATCATGAAAACAAAAATGTGCTTTTTGGTCTTAATTTAATGTTATGGTTAGGCATTAGGGTTAGCAGTGTGGTTACGTTTAGGGGTACGGTTAGGGTTAGGTTTCAAATGAAATTGTATGACTTTGTGGTTGTGCCAGCTAGTGACCATTCTGCAGAGCTGCCTCCAGGGCAAGATTCATGACAGTACATGACAACCTGCCGCCGCTGCTGCCGAACGAACAGAATACATATTCATCCACACTCACCAACCGTTGCCTCGGCAGACCTACGTGAAGTCACATTTCGTTACAAATAATACACGAATAATATGTCGATGAATTAGAGAGACAGGTGGGAAAAAAGAAGGGTGCGGTGCAGGGAAAATTAGTATTCTGTCGGCAACGGGGGTGGAAAACGGAAGAGGGAGAGGGGAGAGAGAAGCGATGCAACGTAACAGCATCAGGCTGCGCAGCGAAGTGATGTGGCGACGTTTGAGGCCGGCAGGGAGTTCTCTTGATAATGGGATTTTTCTTACCATGAACACATTCTTTTAGTTGAAGTAGTGTAAGCTAAACAACATTATTGATTCCCTCGGGTAAATGTAACACAGCGAATTAAAGTGGACACTGTCGTTTAGCAAGTCTTATAAAAAGCAGGCCAACAAGAGCATATAGACTACTGTTCTGTAAAATGATCAGCTCTTGCTTGTTATAGCTTAAATCAATACTACAGTTAAGGGATATGATCATAATAGCCTACTTTGGGAGTGGTGATATTTGAAAATGTTTGATATGATATAGGCTAATTAACAATATAAAACATTGAACCATTAGGCCTACTTAATGTTTCCATTTGTCTGTTTGTTATAGTTTGGTAAACGACCCAGCTCCACAGTTAATCGTCTCATTCCAACCCTCATTCAGAACATATCCTCATGACCAATGAGTGAGTCCGGTATTTCATGGCATAAATAAAAGCCAAATAGCGGTCCTGGCGCTAACATTTGACCCACTGAGGGACCCTCACTATAACTATTCTAGATTGGTGTCTGAAGGCATCGCGGTCCAATCAATCGTTCGATTCAGCAGGGATGGACGAACCGAATGGATTTGATGTGACCATTGACCCCGCCCGCGCTGTTCTAAAACGTGATCACAGCAAGATGATTGCATTGTTGTCAAAGGCAATATAATTGAATGTTAGAGAGATAATCCGTTTCATTTAAAGTATTTTAAAGTGTACTCTCTTCACACTGTTCCTTTTTCCAATTCAATAGTACTGGAACATTGTGCCTTTGCTGTGTGTGTAATAATAAAAAATATAATAATAATAATAACTTATGTTTGTGTCTGTGTGTATGTATGTTATTGCTATGAAGGCATGGTCATGGTTAATGTTTGGCTACAGACAAGGCAGTGAGAAAATTCATGATCAAAGGAGATGAAACAGACTAAGAAAATCTTAATGGGAAATAGTAATTCCCCCCCCCCCCCCCCCACACACATGTAATGTGTCCTTTTAAGTATGTACAGATCATTTAGTCTGGATCTAGATTTAGTGCACTACTTTTGATCAGGGCCCATAGGGCTCTGGTTAAAAGTAGTGCACTGTGCAGGGAAAGGGGTGGTACTTGGGATGCGTTCATACTGTTTTAGAATACCGTTCTGACTCAGAAAGGGTGTTGGAAGGACAAGGTCTTTTCACAATAATATCATATTTTTTAAACTTTCAAAGCTTTTTGTATTTAGCCACTATGCCGAGAGTGAACACAGAGTTCATGAACACAGAGTTCATGAACACAGAGTTCATGAACACAGAGTTAGTGATCACAGAGATAGGGCACTTTATATTAATGTTGGGCTTCAGATTTCCTCTCTATAGGCTCATACAAGGATTAGACAGTCAGTGCTGTTCCATGTTAGAGAAGCTGACTTTGCTTCTTCTTTAATGGTTATAAGAATTAACTGTGCTATGCACTCCTGCATACTTTGACTCTATACATTAATATTGTATAGTTACTCATGTGTGGATACAAAGACATTGATTTTGTGCACTTGATTTGTCAAGAGTGATAGTGCACTGGAGCTAGTCATGATGTAGAAAAACACAGTGCAACAATGGTTCCGGTTCCTTCAGGACCAGCAGTAACTCAAGTACTCTTGGTTCAGGACCATGGACAGGGCACCAATGGTAACTCCAGTAGACCAGCATATAGTCTAGTCTGGTTCCAAATGTAGTGCACTACTTTTGATCAGGGCCCATAGTGCACTAAGCAAGGAAAAGAGTGTTATTTGGGATGCACTCATACTTTTAAAGGAAACAGTTCTGACTCAGAAAGGGTGTTGAAAGGACAAGGTCTTTACCCATTAATATAATATACTCCACCGTTCAAAAGTTTGGGGTCACTTAGAAATGCCCTTGTTTTTGAAAGAAAAGCACATTTTTTTATCCATTAAAATAACAGCAAATTGATCAGAAATACAGTGTAGGCATTGTTAATGTTGTAAATGACTGTTGTAGCTGGAAATGGCTGATTTTTAATGGCATATCTGCATTGGACTACAGAGGCCCATTACCAGCAACCATCACTCCTGTGTTCCAATGGCACATTGTGTTAGCTAGTCTAAGTTTATCTTTTTAAAAGGCTAATTGATCTTTTATTTTTTTTCATGTTTTTTACCCCCCTCTTCGGAGAACAAATATCTTATTTTATTTTTACATCTTTTTTGCTACATATACATTCATTTTACCTATACATTTTACATACACATTTACATATATATTTTACATATACATTTTACATACATGGTACTTTTATATATAGCAACAATACACTACCAAACAAACTCTTTAATCCCAACCCTCAGCCACTCTCTGCCCATCCCACCTATCACCATAGACCACCCTTGTTTGGTTTCCATGTGCCATATATGTTTCAATTGTGCTGTGATGTTTTAAAACATTTTTGAATCTTTCTAATTGTGTATTATCCACAGATTGTGAGATAAAGATGAAAATCTTTCCTACAAGTATTGTTATATTACTTATTGACTGGCTATGGCTTTCCAGATTGCCCAACACTGCTATTTGTAAGGTTCATTTTAAGTGCATGTTGTGATTTTTTTAACCATTCCTGAACCTGTGAACAGAAACAAGCTACATAGGGGCAATACCAGAATAAGTGATCTATTGATTCTGTCTCTTCGCAACACAATCTACAGAGCTGAGGTTGTTGTCTGCCCCATATACAGTATATAGCATTCTGTTGGTGGCAAGAATTTTATATAATAATTTAAATTGAAAAACTCTAAGTGTTGAGTCAAGTGTAGTTTTTTGTACCAGTACATAAACCATGTGCCATGGAATTTGTACATCGAAATCTCCTCCCATTTATTTTGCAGCATGTATGGCGCAGCTGTCAACATTTTTGTCCTCAGATGAAACTGGTATATTTTTCTATTTATACCAATTCCTTTCAGCCAATTTGTATCTTTAATATATGGCAGGCAAACAAGTTCCCTACATTCTCCCTTTTCCACTTGCCTCCTTCATTTTTGTGGTAGTGCTGAAATCAGTTGGTTGTAAATTTGGATTGAGCAGATATTCCCATATATTTTCGATAACTGCGTATGTGATTTAACTCCTCCATTTTTATTCCTAATATCATTAATAAATATAATACACTTTTTTTTTTATCCATAAAGAATGTTTTTTTATGAATCAATATTTTTGAGTTTAACCATAACATTTGTTATAATATTTTTTCTATTTTTTTTCTGGAGGATAAAACTGAAATTGTAACCAGCTTTGTATGGCTTGTTTAAGAAAGGCTGATACTTTAAACAAAATTAAATTTTCAATTAGTCGGAAATGAGAAGTTGTAATCTGTATGAAGGCAAAAAAGCAATTTTTGAACAAAGGATGAGCTTTTCTTAATAATCTACTGGAGAACCATTTTGGGTTTAGGTATAATTTATGTATGAGTGGAACTTTTAGGTCGAGTTTTAAAGCTTTAATATTTAATAATTTTTGCCCCCCAAACTCACATTAATTATATACATAGGCACGTTTAATTTAGTTTGGCTTAGCATTCCAAATAAAATTTAATTTTTTGTTCATACGATTTTGAAAACTATTAATCTAGAGTAGGCAATGCCATTAGTAAGTAACTATACTGTGATAGGACCAAATCAACGTAATAATAATCAAGATAATCAACGTAATTTTGACATAAATAGACAATTATTTACCTCTCCATAGTTGCGATATCTTATGTGTTTTTGCTAACATTCAACTGAAATGAATTGTGGTAAGTTCATTTATATTTTTGAGATGTGAATACCAAGTATGTCTACTTCACTATCCGCCCATTTTATTGGTAAACTACAAGGTATTGTAGTTTTTAACGATCCAATAATTAATATGGTACACTTGTCATAATTAGGTTTTAATCCAGAGACGCTAGAAAAGTGATCAAGATATTCAAATTCAATGAGACTGTGCAGGGATCCAGATTGTGGACTTAAGAAAAAACTAGTCATCAGCATACAATGACACTCTTGTTTTTATCCCCTGGATTTCTAACCACTTGATGTTCTTGTTGGATCTAATTTTAATAGCTAGCATTTCAATGGCCATAATAAATAGATATGGAGACAACGGACAGCCTTGCTTTACTCCTCTTAAAAGCTCAATACTTTCTGAGAAGTAACCATTGTTCACTATTTTACATCTGGGGTTGCTGTACATGACTTTAACCCAGTGCTTCTCAATTATTTTCTGTTACGCCCCCCCTAGGAAGAAGTAAACATTTCGCGCCCCCCAACTCTCCGCCGCGACTGTAAATAGTATCATTTGTCTATAAAATTGTTATGAGTACACCTCTGCATAACATTGTATCCTTATTAACATTAAAGAAAACTAAAAAACTAAAAAGAAAGAAATATAGATCAACTTACAACAAAATAATAACTTTATTAACATTGTTTTTTAGTCTGTAACAGAAAAGACTTAAAGTGCATCGATTTGCCTGAAAAAAATAAAAATAAAATCAAGCCTTATTTAAACTGTAAACATTATTTTACCATTTGATACTGAAAAATGTAATTAAATATAATCAATAAATAATAATAAATTCAAATTGATCAGCAACATTAACTCAGGAGCACAATATATGAAACACTTTGACCTATAAAACAAAAATGAATAAAACAATTTGTGATGATTTTTAAAAATCAAAATGAGGAAGTCATAGTTTTTATTTTTGCAGCACTCGCGTCATCCAGCATGACAGAGACCATGTCTAATGCTGCAGGTAGTATCAGCTCCTCTGCTATGGAGTGTTTTTTTTGCACTGAGCAATTTGGTACTCCACCTTATATGATGCTAACAGTGCTCGCTGGTTTACTGAAGTAGCATTCACAAAGCGGGACGATTGTTGGCAATATTCGGCACGTTTTCGCTGAAAAAAACTCAGGCAGCTTATCAGCGTGATTGGGGTGTAATGTCTTTAAGTGACGCCTTAATTTATTTGGCTTCATGCTGTCCGCTGCCAACATTTTTAGACACAGTAAACATACCGGTCTTTCCTCGTCTCCCACCATAGTCACAGTGAAGCCAAGCGTCATATTTCCTCGTCTTAGCTTTCGGGAGACTTACGTTTGTCTCATTATCTCCGTCTCTCTCCGCCTTTCTTTTCATCCCTGTTAAATATTTTTCCATGGTGTCTCTTAAGGGTTTGTTATCTGCACTTCATATCTCCTGCTCTGTGCTGTGTGCTCTTGTTCGGTGCAAAAAAAACTACTCCCTGCGGCAAAAAAAAGCTTGTTCCCCGGGGTCACACGCGCCCCCCCTGGCATCGCTCTGAGCCCCCCCAGGGGGGCGCGCCCCACTATTTGAGAAGGCCTGCTTTAACCCATTGTATAAGAAATTCAACAAAATTAAAGTATTCCAGGCATATATATTTAAATTCTAATCGTACTTTATCAAACACCTTTTCAAAATCTGCTATGAAGATCAGACCTGGTATCTTCAATGTTTCATAATGTTCAATTGTTTCAAGTAATTGTCGTATATTATCTGTGATATATCGTCCATATAAAAAACCTGTCTGATCAGGATGAACAATATCTCGTATAACCTTTTTTATTCAATATGCTATGCATTTCGCCAGGATTTTCGCATCACAACATTGAAGTGTTAGAGGCCTCCAGTTTTTAAACGGACTGGATCTTTATACTTACCACCTGGGTCCTGTTTAAGTGGTAATAAAATCAGACCTTCTTGTTGAGTACCTGAAAGTCTACCATTTGTATAAGAGTAATTAAAACATGCTAATAATGGATCTTTGAGTACATCAAATAAGGTCTGATATACCTCTACTGGTATACCGTCAAGCCCTGGTGTTTTTCCAGACTGAAAAGGTTTTATTGCCTCAAAAACTTCCTCTTCTGTAAGTTGTCCTTCAAACCAGTCTTTCTGTAAACTTGTAAATTTTACATTATTATTATCAATATTAGGAAATAAATCCTTACAGTTAATATCATCCAGTGGAAATGGAGGAGACTGAAAAGAAAACATATGCTTAAAATGTTTTGCTATCTCTTTCAAAATATGGATAACTCCATCATTTGTAACGAGTTTCTGTAAATTCTTTTGAAGATTCAAGGAAAATGTTGTGCATTTTTCCACATTTTCCATCCAATTCACTATTTTTGTAATACATTACACTTGATCGTTCTTGAATAAGTACCTCCGTTTCTTTTTGTTTTTCCTCTAACCTATTTTGTGCCTCTATAGTAGTACAGTTTTCATTACCATCTACTTGCGCTGTTACATCCTCTATTTCCTTTATCAGTCTCATCTCTTTTGACCTAAACTGCTTTTGTTTTAATGATGCGTATTGCATTGAATGGCCTCTAAACGTACATTTGAAAGTTTTCCGTACAATAAGGGGATTCAATTATGAATTATTTTGCCTTAGTTAAGAACAAATTGTCATCCAATAGGCTTTGATTAAATTTCCAATATGCCTGTCCATGTGGAAATTCTGTAGGAGTTATATGGAGGCCATTTAGATGGTGGTCCGATCAAATTTGGTCTCCTATTAATACTTTTTAAAACTTTTGATGCCAACAAGAACGAGACAAGGAAGTAATCAAGACGGCTATCTTGATTAAGCCTCCTCCAAGTATATCTCACTAGGTCAGGGTTTTTCAACCTCCATATATCCACTAGTTCTAATTTATCCATGATCTTTGTAATCTCCTTAAGAGCATGAGGATGATAGTTTGTAGAATTATTTCCTTTACGATCCCTTGAGGTACTTAAAACCGTATTGTAATCTCCCACCATAATAATAGATTATTTCGTTGCTTGTGAGCTCAATAGATTATTAAATATATTTTCGAAAAAGTGTGGATCATCATTATTTGGCCCATATAGAGGAATTAGCCAGATTTGTTTTTGGTCCAATAGCGTATTTAAAATAATCCATCTTCCTTGCAGATCTGTTTGCACAGTTTGCCTAATCAGATCAAAATTGGTATTAATTAGTATAATCACCCCTTTTGAGTTTCTTTGATCACAAAAATATATTTCTCCCTCCCAGTCCCTTTTCCACCCAGCCTCATCTATATTGGTAGAATGAGTTTCCTGTAAACAATAGCTATTATATTCTTTCTCTTTTAGCCATGTAAAAATGTATCTTTTTTTTATGATCTGCTAAGCCATTACAACTATAACTTGCTATTCTTATTTCCCCACTTACCATAATGATACCCAAGTTTCAATTATACTTACTACAATCAATGTTTGAAAACTTCCCATTAAAAAGAACCATGATGATTAATTAAGTGTCCATATAGCTTTACCATAATCATTTGCACTATTAAGCATACTGTAGCTGCAACTTTGTAAACCTCCAATTGTCCTAATATTCCACCCACTAAAACACCAGTCTCAACGTCAACAGTGAAGAGGTGACTCCGGGATGCTGGCCTTCTAGGCAGAGTTCCTCTGTCTAGTGTCTGTGTTATGTTATTTTGCCCAACTTAATATTTTATTTTTATTGGCCAGTCTGAGATATGGCTTTTTCTTTGCAACTCTGCCTAGAAGGCCAGCATCCCGGAGTCACCTCTTCACTGTTGATGTTAACACTGATGTTTTGCGGGTACTATTTAATGAAGCTGCCAGTTGAGGACTTGTGAGTCGTCTGTTTCTCAAACTAAACACTCTAATGTACTTGTCCTCTTGCTCAGTTGGGCACCGGGGCCTCCCACTCCTCTTTCTATTCTGGTTAGAGCCAGTTTGCGCTATTCTGTGAAGGGAGTAATACGCAGCATAGTATGAGATCTTCAGTTTCTTGGCAATTTCTCGCAATTTCTCGAATAGCCTTCATTTCTCAGAACAATAATAGACTGACGAGTTCCAGACGAAAGTTATTTGTTTCTGGATATTTTGAGCATGCGATTGAATCCACAAATGCTGATGCTCCAGATACTCAACTAGACTAAAGAAGGCCAGTTTATTGATTCTTTAATCCAAACAACAGTTTTCAGCTGTGCTAACATAATTGCAAAAGGGTTTACTAATGATCAATTAGCCTTTTAAAAAGATTAACTTGGATTAGTTAACACAACATGCCATTGGAACACAGGAGTGATGGTTGCTGAAAATGGGCCTCTGTACGCCTATGTAGATATTCCATTAAAAATCAACCCTTTCCAGCTACAATAGGGTGATGAAATAGGGTGCAGGCCAGGTAGCAGGCTGTTAGCCAGCCTGCCAGCTCAGTGTGGGCAGCTCAGCTATCACCATTGAGACCGTGTCTGTGCCTCGACCTAGGTTGGGCAAAACTAAACATGGCAGTGTTCGCCTTAGCAATCTCACTAGGATAAAGACCTCCTCCATTCCTGCCATTATTGAAAGAGATCGTGATACCTCACATCTCAAAATAGGGCTACTTAATGTTAGATCCCTCACTTCAAAGGCAGTTATAGTCAATGAACTAATCACTGATCATAATCTTGATGTGATTGGCCTGACTGAAACATGGCTTAAGCCAGATGAATTTACTGTGTTAAATGAGGCCTCATCTCCTGGTTACACTAGTGACCATATCCCCCGTGCATTCTGCAAAGGCGGAGGTGTTGCTAACATTTGCGATAGCAAATTTCATTTTACAAAACAAGAACAACGTTTTCGTCTTTTGAGCTTCTAGTCATGAAAAATATTTGCAGCCTACTCAATCACTTTTTATAGCTACTGTTTACAGTATATATACATATACATATACAGCGTTCCTCACTGAGTTCACTGAATTCCTATCGGACCTTGTAGTCATAGCAGATAATATTCAAATTTTGGGTGATTTTAATATTCACATGGAAAAGTCCACAGACCCACTCCAAAAGGCTTTCGTAGCCATCATCGACTCAGTGGGTTTTGTCCAACATGTCTCTGGACCTACTCACTGTCACAGTCATACTTTGGACCTAGTTTTGTACCATGGAATAAATGTTGTGGATCTTAATGTTTTTCCTCATAATCCTGGACTATCGGACCACCATTTTATTACGTTTGCAATCGCAACAAATAATCTGCTCAGACCCCAYCCAAGGAGCATCAAAAGTCGTGCAATAAATTCTCAGACAACCCAAAGATTCCTTGATGCCCTTCCAGACTCCCTCTGCCTACCCAAGGACGTCAGAGGACAAAAATCAGTTAACCACCTAACTGAGGAACTCAATTTAACCTTGCGCAATACCCTAGATGCAGTTGCACCCCTAAAAACTAAAAACATTTGTCATAAGAAACTAGCTCCCTGGTATACAGAAAATACCTGAGCTCTGAAGCAAGCTTCCAGAAAATTGAAACGGAAATGGCGCCACACCAAACTGGAAGTCTTCCGACTAGCTTGGAAAGACAGTACCATGCAGTATCGAAGAGCCCACACTGCTGCTCGATCATCCTATTTTTCCACCTTAATTGAGGAAAATAAGAACAATCCGAAATTTATTTTTGATACTGTCGCTAAGCTAACTTAAAACCAGCATTCCCCAAGAGAAGCAGCATTCCCCAGGAGAGGCTTTCACTTCAGCAGTAATAGATTCATGACCTTCTTTGGGGAAAAGATCATTAGAAAGCAAATTACGGACTTTAAATCTGCGTATTCCTCCAAAGCTCCTCCAATGTCTTCCAAAGTCTGCACAACTCTGCCAGGACCTAGGATCAAGAAAGACACTCAAATGTTTTAGTACTATATCTCTTGACACAATGATGAAAATAATCATGGCCTCTAAACCTTCAAGCTGCATACTGGACCCTATTCCAACTAAACTACTGAAAYAGCTGCTTCCTGTGCTRMGCCCTCCTATGTTGAACATAATAAACGTCTCTCTATCCACCGGATGTGTACCAAACTCACTAAAAGTGGCAGTAATAAAGCCTCTCTTGAAAAAGCCAAACCTTGACCCAGAAAATATAAAAAACTATCGGCCTATAACGAATCTTACATTCCTGTTGTGCAGCAACTCACTGACTTCCTGAAGACAAACAATGTATAAGAAATGCTTCAGTCTGGTTTTAGACCCCATCATAGCACTGAGACTGCACTTGTGAAGGTGGTAAATTACCTTTTAATGGCGTCAGACCGAGGCTCTGCATCTGTCCTCGTGCTCCTAGACCTTAGTGCTGCTTTTGATACCATCGATCACCACATTCTTTTGGAGAGATTGGAAACCCAAATTGGTCTACACGGACAGGTTCTGGCCTGGTTAAGATATTATCTGTCGGGAAAGATATCAGTTTGTCTCTGTGAATGGTTTGTCCTCTGACAAATCAACTGTAAATTTCGGTGTTCCTCAAGGTTCCATTTTAGGACCACTATTGTTTTCACTATATATTTTACTTCTTGGGGATGTCATTCGAAAACATAATGTTAACTTTCACTGCTATGCGGATGACACACAGCTGTACATTTCAATGAAACATGGTGAAGCCCCAAATTGTCCTCGTTAGAACCCTGTGTTTCAGACATAAGGAAGTGGATGGCTGCAAACTTTCTACATTTAAACTCGGACAAAACAGAGATGCTTGTTCTAGGTCCCAAGAAACAAAGAGATCTTCTGTTGAATCTGACAATTAATCTTGATGGTTGTACAGTCGTCTCAAATAAAACTGTGAAGGACCTCGGCGTTACTCTGGACCCTGATCTCTTTTTTGACGAACATATCAAGACTGTTTCAAGGACAGCTTTTTTCCATCTACCTATCACGGCAAAAATCAGAAACTTTCTGTCCAAAAATGATGCAGAAAAATTTATATAGGCTTTTGTTACTTCTATGTTAGACTACTGCAATGCTCTACTTTCCGGCTACCTGGATAAAGCACTAAATAAACTTCAGTTAGTGCTAAATACGGCTCCTAGAATCCTGACTAGAACCAAAACATTTGATCATATTACTCCAGTGCTAGCCTCCATACACTGGCTTCCTGTTAAGGCAAGGGCTGATTTCAAGGTTTTACTGCTAACCTACAAAGCATTACATGGGCTTGCTCCTACCTATCTTTCCGATTTGGTCCTGTCGTACATACCTACACGTACGCTACGGTCACAAGATAAAGGCCTCCTAATTGTCCCTAGAATATCTAAGCAAACAGCTGGAGGCAGGGCTTTCTCCTATAGAGATCCATTTTTATGGAATGGTCTGCCTACCCATGTGAGAGACGCAGACTCGGTCTCAACCTTTAAGTCTTTACTGAAGACTCATCTCTTCAGTGGGTCATATGATTGAGTGTAGTCTGGCCCAGGAGTGTGAAGGTGAACGGAAAGGCTATGGAGCAACGAACCACCCTTGCTGTGTATGCCTGGCCAGTTGCCTTCTCTCCACTGGGATTCTCTGCCTCTAACCCTATTACAGGGGCTGAGTCACTGGTTTACTGGTGCTCTTCCATGCCGTCCCTAGGAGGCGTGTGTCACTTGAGTGGGTTGAGTCACTGACGTGATCTGCCTATCTGGGTTGGCAGGGGTTGTGCCGTGGCGGAGATCTTTGTGGACTATACTCGGCCTTGTCTCAGGATGGTAAGTTGGTGGTTGAAGATATGCCTCTAGTGGTGTGGGGGCTGTGCTTTGGCAAAGTGGGTGGGGTTATATCCTGCCTGTTTGGCCCTGTCCGGCGTTATCGTCGGATGGGGCCACAGTGTCTCCCGACCCCTCCTGTCTCAGGCTCCAGTATTTATGCTGCAGTAGTTTATGTGTCAGGGGGCTAGGG
Organism: Salvelinus sp. IW2-2015; assembly: GCF_002910315.2. Classification (NCBI taxonomy): domain Eukaryota; kingdom Metazoa; phylum Chordata; class Actinopteri; order Salmoniformes; family Salmonidae; genus Salvelinus; species Salvelinus sp. IW2-2015. Next base: position 49,086,008 of record NC_036848.1, read on the forward strand.
TCAGTCTGTTATATCTGGGTACATTCTCCTGTCTTATCCGGTGTCCTGTTTGAATTTCAGTATGCTCTCTCTAATTCTCTCTTCTTTCTTTCTCTCTTTCTTTCTTTCTCTCTCTCAGAGGACCTGAGCCCTAGGACCATGCCTCAGGACTACCTGGCATGATGACTCCTTGCTGTCCCCAGTCCACCTGGCCGTGCTGCTGCTCCAGTTTCAACTGTTCTGCCTGCGCTCATGAACCCTGACCTGTTCACCCGACGTGCTACCTGTCCCAGGCCTGCTGTTTTCAACTCTCTAGAGACAGCAGGAGCGGTAGAGATACTCTTAATGATCGGCTATGAAAAGCCAACTGACATTTACTCCTGAGGTGCTGACTTGTTGCACCCATGAAACAACTACTGTGATTATTATTATTGACCATGCTGGTCATTTATGAACATTTGAACGTCTTGGCCCTGTTCTGTATAATCTCCACCCGTCACAGCCAGAAGAGGGCTGGCCACCCCTCATAGCCTGGTCCTCTCTAAGTTTCTTCCTAGGTTTTGGCCTTTCTAGGGAGTTTTTCCTAGCCACCGTGCTTCTACACCTGCATTGCTTGCTGTTTGGGGTTTTATGCTGGGTTTCTGTACAGCACTTTGAGATATCAGCTGATGTAAGAAGGGCTATATATACATTTGATTTGATTTTAATAGTCATTTACAACATTAACAATGTCTACACTGTGATTTCTGATCAATTTGATTGTATTTTAATGGACAAAAAAATGTGCTTTTCTTTAAAAAACAAGAACATTTCTAAGTGACCCCAAACTTTTGAACGGTATATATACGGTGTATATATATATTTTTTTGTACCTTCAGGTCACCCAGCAGTAACTCCAGTAAACAGTACAGGACCATGGACAGGGAACCAGCTGTAACTCCAGTAAACAGTACAGGACCATGGACAGGGAACCAGCTGAAACTCCAGTAAACAGTACAGGACCATGGACAGGGAACCAGCTGTAACTCCAGTAAACAGTACAGGACCATGGACAGGGAACCAGCTGTAACTCCAGTAAACAGTACAGGACCATGGACAGGGAACCAGATGAAACTCCAGTAAACAGTACAGGACCATGGACAGGGAACCAGCTGTAACTCCAGTAAACAGTACAGGTCCATGGACAAGGAACCAGCTGTAACTCAGAACAGCCCACCTGGGCCAAGTTTTTCAAAAGTTATCTATCCGGATTTCGCCTATCGTAATAGGATTAAATGCATAGAAATAGAACGTATACAATAGAGTCCCCATTCAAGTCAAGTATTTGTCCGTTCTATGAATTATATTTCAATGCATATAATCCTATCCGATAGGCAAAATAACTTTAGAAAAACTGTGCCCAGAGCCCTGTACTATGAATCAGGTTGTAGAATTAGAATCCCTCCCTCTCCCAAAGAATGTGTCATCATCCATTTCATTCTCAGGACCATATTTGAGGAAGACTAATTCAATATTTTATTAATTACATGTTATTTTGTGTTGGAAATAGTATTATCCAAACACACATTATCCAAACACATGGTAAATAGCCAATATACCACAGCTAAGGGCTGCATCCAGGCACTCCACTTTGCGTCGTGCAGAGAACAGCCCTTATCCCTGGTATATTGGCCATATATCACACCCCCCCGGGCCTTATTGCTTAAGTATCGCAGAACCTAATATATAACATTCAAGAATAAACTCAACACCAGGTGGACAGTCAAATGAATGCAATAAGGGGGGACAGAAGGGCGAGAGATCATGGCAAGAGCAGTGTGCAGGTCTTCTTGTCTATCTATCATCAAATTATTCCCACGCAACTGAAATGAATGTCCACACTGTCTGTGCGAGGCCGAGGTTAATCCGCATGGTCACAAGTTGTAGGACCACCTTAAAGATATAGCTTGTAAAGTACAGAAGCCTATGAAGATAATTTTGTTGTAGTAGTAGGACCACCTTAAAGATATAACATGTAAAGTACAGAAGCCTACGAAGGCCATTATGTTACAGCTGCTTATATCAGAGATGCAAGCAGTAGGAGACCAGCTGGCGTCAAGGTTAATAGTTAGATAGACCCAGATACACACTGGATGAAGCCTGGGACAAGAGAGTCAACTGGCCTTTATGGCAGACGTAGGTACAATATAGGAATGTTGATGGGTGAGAGAACTTGGTAAAATTATCAACAGCTTAAATAGCTCAATATGAGCGTATTAAATGTTCTTAAACAAGAATCAATGCACTTGAATGCAATACAGTAGTTTAACTACAATGGCTTTGTGTTGAATGACTTTGGGCCAGAGAATCCTAACATGTTTATGTTGTGTAAATCTCCCATTGAAATCTCACCCTGAAAGTGTAAATTATCATCTCAGGCAAAAGATGATTATCTCCGACCTGGTGTCTGTATCTGTGTGTCTGTGTCTATCTGTGTGTGTGTGTGTGTGTGTGTGTGTGTGTGTGTGTGTGTGTGTGTGTGTGTGTGTGTGTGTGTGTGTACTGTATTTGTGGAGACAACACACCCTGCATGCATGTTATGCTGGCTGGGGAAGATCCATTGACATGCATTGTGTTTTGTGTAGCTGAAAGAGAAGCAGCGTAGCATCTTATCAACTCTCCCATATTGCTGCTTTCTATAAACTGTGACAGGATGAGCGATGCACAAATCAGATGGGACTGAGATCCCTCATCGGCTTGCTGCCCAGGCTCATCCCTCATACAGCTTGCTATCACACACAAATGCATACACACACACCACACACACACAACACACACACACACACACACACACACACACACACACACACACACACACACACACACACACACACACACACACACACACACACACACACACACACACACACACACACACACACACATGCCATGCAACAAGCAGACGCAGGCAAGGAACCTTTCTCTTCCTTGATTGCTCAGTTCGGCCGGGTGGACAGCTCTTGGAAGAGTCTTGGTGGTTCCAAACTTCTTCAATTTAAGAATGATGGAGGCTACTGTGTTCTTGGGGACCTTCAATGTTGCAGACTTGTTTTGGTACCCTACCCCAGATCTTTGCCTCGACACAATCCTGTGTCGGAGCTCTACGGACAATTCCTTTGACCTCATGGCTTGGTTTTTGCCCTGACCTGCACTGTCAACTGTGGGACCTTATATAGATGGTGTGTACCTTTCCAAATCACTGGAAATAGGATGCACCAGAGCAAAATTTCGAGTCTCATAGCAAAGGGTATGAATACTTATGTAAATAAGGTATTTCTGTTTTAAATTTTTAATAAATTGGCAAAAAATAGAAACCTGTTTTTGCCTGGTCATTATGGGGTATTGTGTGTAGATTGCTGAGGAAATAGTTTTATTTAATCCATTTCAGAATAGGGCTGTAACGTAACAAATGTGGACAAAGTCGAGGGGTCTGAATACTTTCCGAATGCACTGTATGCATGAGTGTGCCATAGCCCATAGTAAAGGCATTAGAGATTTCCTTCAGCGGAGAGGGGGTCCATTTCACACCTCTCCAATAGAATCACTCACAACATTCAGAGGGTCTTTGGAAGTGTGGTTTGCAATGTGTGTGTGTTTGTGTGTCTGTGTGTGTTTATGTGTGTGTCGTGGTAAGCTGGGTTCAAGAGGTTGAGGTTGATTTAAATGATGGGATGTTTGGTGTGATGAAGCTTCGAGACAGGCAGACAGACATCATGGTGTATATTTGCATAAAATGGCCTTTGTTCAATGACTGATCTTTGTGTCATAGTTGATGTCAACTCCTTTCATCTCTGTCTCTCTGCAGTGGACAGATGGTGTTGGAGGTGCTGGAGGATCCTGCCTGCAGTGTCTGTCTGTACCCAACTTATCTGACCCTGGGTGAGGAGGGAGTGAGGGAGGGGTAGAGGAGGGAAGGGAAGGAAAGAGAAGGGGAGGGGAGGGGAGGGAAGGTGATGAGACGGAGGAGAGGGAAAACGATGGGAGAGATGAGGAGAGGGTAAGGAAGAGAAGTGGAGGGGAGGAGAGGGGAGGGGGCGGGGAGAGGAGAATGAAAGGGGAGGGGATGGAGGAGAAGGGGGGGAAAGGGGAGGAGAGGAGAGAGAGGAGAGAGGAGAGGAGGAGAGGAGGAGAGGAGAGGAGAGGAGAGGAGAGGAGAGGAGAGGAGAGGGGGGAGGAGAGGAGAGGAGAGGAAGAGAAGAGAGAGGAGAGGAGAGGGAGAGGAGAGAGGAGAGGAGAGAGAGGAGAGGAGAGGAAGGAGAGAGGAGAGGGAGGGAGGGGAGGAACGGAGGGCGAATGGCGGTGAAGGGAGGATAGGGAGGGCGGTAGAGAGAGGAGGGAGGAAAGGAGAAGAGAGAAGAGGGAAGGGGCAGATGTCAGAGGAGTGAAAACACCTCTCATCCTTACCATAGAAGAGGGAGGAGGCTCCTGCCAGTTGAGGATGAGGGTAAGGCCGACACGACAGCACCAACCCCAGGCTCAGCAAAATGCCTCTAACTGCACTCTGGTCAAGGCTCCCTGTCAAACAGAGGCTTCACCAACAGACCTTATGAAATGGTTTGTATTTTCCTAGCTCCATCTTCAAATGGCACCCTATTCCATGACATAGGGAATAGGGTGCCAATTTGAGATGAGAACGCGTTAGTAGTATCATTTCTCTCCAACCCAAGCCACTCCAGCCAGCTGGGATCTGTCTTTCTATGACTGCCTCCCATTGTGTGAACTTCTGTCTCGTCTAGATTAGGAAACTGATTGGATTTAGGGAATCTCGCTATCATTACCAGTATAATTAGATAACACGAGAGAGAAGCATTGATTTGCCAAACTCTAGAGATTTAATTTCAGGGAAAATTAATGAAAATCTGGGTTAGTAGTGGTGTGTGTGGGGGGGGTAGTAGTGTGTGTTGGGGGGGGGGTAGTAGTGATGTTGTGGGGGGGGGGGTAGTTAGTTGTGTGTGTGGGGGGGTAGGTAGTGTGTGGGGGGTAGAGTATGTGTGTGTGAGTGGTAAGTAGGAGTGTGAGGGGTAGTAGTGTGTGTTGGGGGGTTTAGTGTCTGTTGGGGTAGTAGTGTGGTGGATCTCTTCTCTT
>NC_036848.1:49091135-49110668 GCF_002910315.2 Salvelinus sp. IW2-2015
AGAGGAAAAGGGGAGGAGAGAGAGAGAGAGAGAGAGAGGAGGAGAGGAGAGGAGGAGGAGAGGAGAGGAGAGGAGAGGAGAGGAGAGGAGGAGAGGAGAGAGAGAGAAGAGAGAGGAGAGGAGAGGGAGAGGAGAGGAGGAGAGGAGAGGAAGAGGAGAGGAGAGGAAGGAGAGAGGAGAGGGAGGGAGGGGGGAGGAACGCGAGGCGAATGGCGGTGAAGGGGAGATAGGGAGGTGAAACGGGTAGAGATGAGGAGGGAGGAAAGGAGAGATCACGAAGAGGGAAGGGCAGAAGTCAGAGGAGTAAAACACCTCTCATCCTACCATAGAAGAGAGGAGGAGGCACTTGCCGTGATGGCATGGGGTAGCGAACGACAGCACCAAACCCCAGGCTCAGCAAAAATGCCTTCTACACCTACTTGGTCAAGCTCCCTGTCAAACAGAGCTATCACCAACAGACCTTATGAAATGGCTTTGTATTTTCGTAGCTCCATCTCAAATGTGCACCCTTATTCATACATAGGGAATAGGGTGCAATTGAGATGAGAACCGTTAGTATTCAATTTCTCCTCCACCAGCCACTCCTAGCCAGCCGGTGATTAGTCTTTCTATTGCTCCCCCATTGATGAACTTCTGTCTCGTCTTAGATTAGAAACTGATTGGATTTAGGGAATCTGCATCATTCACCAGTTATTAGATTAATAAAGAGAGAGAAGATTGATTTGCCAAATCTCTGAGATTTAATTCAGGGAAATTAATTGAAATTGGGTAGTAGTAGCGGTGACTTGTGTCTGGTCCGTCTAAACCAACTATGACCTACGCTGCTCTAACCCACCAGGTATATGGTGGGACTAGCGGGGTGCTGCCGGTTAGTAGTGCGCTATGCCACTATAGGTGTGTGGGAGGGTGTAGTAGGACTACCTGCCTCCCTGAACCAACTGTGTTGTGGGGGTTAGGTTAGGTAGGGCGAGCGTGTGGAAAGGTAGTAGTGTGCTGTGACCTCCTTCCTAACCAACTACGTAACACTATCCTGCTACTAACCAACGTAGGCTACCTGCCCGCTCTAACCACTAGGGAGCTACCCTGCCGTCTAACCACTAGGAAACTACCTGCTCTAACCCACTTGGTAGAGTGAGGTGTCGTTGAGTGTTGTAAGTAGACTAACCTGCCTAACCACAGATAGAGTGGTGGCGTTGTCGACTACCTACGTTGAGCATAGTGTTCATAACCACATTATAGTCATATGCTACGCGTGCTCCCGTAGATACAGCATCAGAGTGTCTGTTGGCGTACTACCGGGTCTTGCAGTATGTGTGTGTGGGCATTAACCATAGGGACTACCTCTGTCAGTAACCACGTAGGACTACTCCGCTGTGCTGAACTCATGTGATGGGCGGAAACGGTACTAAGTAGTGTCGCTGGGTGCTCTAACCACTAGTACTACCTGCGGTAGTAGTACGTGTTCTGTAACCATCTAGGTACTACCTCGCGTTAGTGTGTGACTAAACCCAACTATGTTGTGTGGCGGGGCGCTACCTGCTCTAAACCACTGAGCTACCTGCGTCTAACCACTAGGTAGTAGTGTGTCAGACTACGGCTGTCTAACCACTAGACTACCTGCTCTAAACCACTAGACTACGGCTGCTCTAAACCATCATTAGTGATGTCTACTCTTGCGTTCTAGACCACTAGGATAGGTTTGTGTGGGACTTACCTGCTACTAAGCGCGAGCTATAGACTAAGGCTAGTAGCGTTGTTGCTAAACACCGTAGACTAAGGCGGCTGCTCAGAGACTCACTAGGCTACCTGCTCTAACCACAGAGTAGCTACTATGTGGCTTGTGCTACTAACCACTAGCTGGTAGTGTGGGTAACCATAGCACGCTCGGAAGTGGGGAGGAGACTTAGTAGATCGGGGGCCTGGGTAATAGTTGTTGTGTGTGGGGGGGTGGTTGGGTTTGTAGTAGTGTTGGTGGGTTATATGTGTGAATGTGTGTGGTGGTGTGGTAGTAGTGCGATGTTCTTTTTTTGGGGGGGGGGATACTAGTGTGCTCGAGTGCCTTCCTGTGTGTGTGCATGTGCACGATTCCTGTGCCCCTCCTCATGCCTGTGTGTACATATATGCCTGCCTGCCTGTGTCTGTTTAAAGAGTGTGTGTGTTTGTGTTTGTTATCCTGTGTATATGTCTGTGTGTAACAAAATGATACTGGCCATATGTATTTATGTGTGTATTTACAGTACCAGTAAAAAGTTTTGACACTCCTACTCATTCAAAGACATCAAAGACATGGAATCATGTAGTAACCAGAAAAGTGTTAAACAAATCCAAATATATTTGATATTTGAGATTCTTCAAAGTAGCCACCCTTTGTCTTGATGACAGCTTTGCACTTTCTTGGCATTCTCTCAACCAGCTTCATGAGGTAGTCACTTGGAATGCTTCACTATTAACAGGTGTTCCTTGTTAATTTGTGGAATTTCTTTCCTTCTTAATGCGTTGAGCCAATCAGTTGTGTTGTGACAAGGTAGCGGGATATACAGAAGATAGCCCTATTTGGTAAAAGACCAAGTCGATATTATGGCAAGAAAAGCTCAAATAAGCAACAAGAAACGACAGTCCATCATTTCTTTAAGACACGAAGGTCAGTCAATCCAGAACATTTCAAACACTTTTTTTGTTACTAAATGATTCCATATGTGTTATTTCATAGTTTTGATGTCTTCACTATTATTCTACAATGTAGAAAATGGGCAAAATAAAGTAAAACCCTGAAATTACTAGGTGTGTCCAGACTTTTGACTGGCACCGTATGTATTGTATTAGTAGCCTCGATGGTCCTACTGATGGTATTGAATCGTATATACAGTAATGACCGAAGCGAGAACATATAGAAAAGGAATTTGACCCCCCTGCTAACACAAGATCTGGACCATGGGAATATATTTACTCAAACGATGTTTGACATCAAAGTATGTTCCAAACACAGTAGAGTCTGACATTTTCAGTTTGTGAAATGTTTTGATTTTAGCAGATGCTCTTATCCAGAGTGACTTACAGGAGCAACTAGGGATAAATGCCTTGTTCAAGGGAACATTGATAGATTCTTCACCGAGTTGGCTCAGAACCAACAACCTTTCAGTTACTGGCCCAATGCACTTAACCTCTAGGCTACCTGTCTCCCATGATGATAGTCATAGCTACTTAAACAGATAGTTAGGCAATTGTCAACATGCAGACACTTGTTTTTGTAGACTCTTATTATTTGATTGTCTGAATTATTTGATTAATGACATCCAATTATAAACCAGATGAATACTCAATAGTGGATATGTAATCTATTAGGGCGGCGCACAATTGGCCCAGCGTCGTCCGGGTTTGGCCAGTGTAAGCCGTCATTGTAAATAAGAATATGTTCTTAACTGACTTGCCTAGTTAAATGAAGGTTAAAATAAACATTTAATTCTCGCTTTCTACAGTATCCCTATGGGTCTACTAAGTACCAGATGTGTAGTTGAGATGTGTATGTCTCCCAAGCCTAACGCCAAGTATCCTATCTATTCTGTCTCTGTGATTATCGGGTACATGTAGGTAGTAGCAGCCTCTCTCAGTAGTGAGGGTCCTACGTCAGTCCCTTAGAATGTGTTGTTGAACAGTGAACATATGTATGTCTCCCAAGCCAGATGCCAAATAGCCTACACATCATGTCTCTGTGTTAGAGGGGAAGGTAGCATCCTTCAGGGTTCCTCTACCTGTTCTGGCTCCACATGTAGATACTGGTAGCAGCCTCTGCAGCTAATACAGGTCCTTTGTCTGTGAGTGTCCCCTTGAATGTTTTTTCAGACAGAACAGTGAACACCACATTTACATGGAAGGGTCTCTGTATCTATATATTATTATTTAAAATGAATCCTTTTCCATTTCCATCCATTCAAGCAAGGCAAGGCTTCTCTGGTGGGGCATGTTCCCCCATGAACTATCCCTTTCGATGGACATGTTCCCCCAATGATGAACCCTCATATCCTCCCCATAGCCATCCAGGCTACACAATGACAGCTGCTGTCCTTCGATTCCTCTTGACCTATTTCCATTTCTCTTTCCTCTTTAGGCCAGTCTAGTGGTCCCAGCAGACTCCCCTCCCACAACAGGAGAAATACCTCTGAGATTGAAGACACAGGCAAGTGAAGACAGAGACACACACGCACACGCACGCACACGCACGCACACGCACGCACGCACGCACGCACGCACGCACGCACGCACACACTGGGTCAGTAGATCAGGGGAAATCATCTAAGGGAATATAATGTGCTCACTCTCAGAAACAAGAAAGATTGGTTCTCCCTATTCTCTCTCTTTCACTCTCTGTGCTATTCATGAGAGTCTCCCAAATGGCACCCTTTTCCCATAGGGCCCTGGTCAAAAGTAGTGCACTAAATAAGGAATAGGGAACAATTTGGGACAGAACCTTGGATGTGAGTTGTTGCCTTGTGGAACTCTCTCACCATTACAGGTAATGCAAGGACCTAACTTATAGAGTTGAAGTCGGAAGTTTTTCACAATTCCCGACATTCAATCCTAGTAAAAAGTCCCTTTCTTAGGTCAGTTAGGATCACCTCCTGACAGAGCTGGTGTAACTGAGTCAGGTTTGTAGGCCTCCTTGCTCGCACATGCTTTTTCCGTTCCACAAATGTTCTATAGGATTGACGTCAGGGCTTTGTGATGGCCACTCCAATACCTTGACTTTGTTGTCCTTAAGCCATTTTGCCACAACTTTGGAAGTATGCTTGGGGTCATTGTATATTTGGAAGACCCATTTGCGACCAAGATTTAACTTCCTGACTGATGTCTTGAGATGTTGCGTCAATATATCCACATCATTTTCCTCCTCATGATGCCATCTATTTTGTGAAGTGCACCAGTCCCTCCTGCAGCAAAGCACCACCACAACATGATGCTGCCACCCCCGTACTTCACGGTTGGAATGGTGTTCTTCAGCTTGCAAGTCTCCCCCTTTTTCCTCCAAACATAATGATGGTCATTATGGCCAAAAAGTTAAATGTTTTTGTTTCTTCAGACCAGGGGACAATTCTCCAAAAGGTACGATCTTTGTCCCCATGTGCATTTGCAAACCATAGTCTGTCTTTTTTATGGCGGTTTTGGAGCAGTGGCATCTTTCTTGCTAAGTGGCCTTTCAGGTTATGTCGATATAGGACTCATTTTACTGTGGATAAAGATACTTTTGTACTGGTTTCCTCCAGCATCTTCACAAGGTCCTTTGCTGTTGTTCTGGGATTTATTTGCACTTTTCGCACCAAAGTACGTTCATCTCTAGGAGACAGAACGCATCTCCTTCTTGAGTGGTATGACGGCTGTGTGGCTCCATGGTGTTTATACTTTACTATTGTTTGTACAGATGAACGTGGTACCTTCAGGCGTTTGGATATTGCTTCCAAGGATGAACCAGTTTTGTTTCTGAGGTCTTGGCTGATTTCTTTAGATTTTCCCATGATGTCAAGCGAAGAGGCACTGAGTTTGAAGGTAGGCCTTGACATACATCCACAGGTACACCTCCAATTAACTCAAATAAAGCCATGACATCATTTTCTGGAATTTTCCAAGCTGTTTAATGGCATAGTCAACTTAGTGTATGTGAACTTCTGACCCACTGGAATTGTGATACAGTGAATTATAAGTGAAATAATCTGTCTGTAAACAATTGTTGGAAAAATTACTTGTGTCATGCACTAAGTAGATGTCCTAAATGACTTGCCAAAACTATAGTTTGTTAACAAGAAATGTGTGGAGTGGTTGAAAAACAAGTTTTAATGACTCTAACCTAAGTGAATATAAACTTCTGACATCATCTGTATGTGTGTGTGTGTATGTGTGTGTGTGTGTGTAGTTGGGCTTCTCAGTCTTAATGAATAATGTATTTATTAATTATTATTATTTTACCCCATATTCATGGTATCCAATTGGTAGTTACAGTCTTGTCTCATCGCTGCAACTCCCATACCAACTCGGCAGAGGCGAAGGTTGAGAGCTGTGCGTCGTCCGAAACAACCCAACCCAACCAAACCGGACTGCTTCTTGACACGATGCCTACTTATCCCGATGCCTACGATGCCTACTTGTGAGTTGACGTGTGTGTGGGTGCACTGTGTGTGCTGTGGTGTGTGTGTTGTTGTGTGTGTGTGGTTGCTGTGTGTGTGCTGTGTGTGTTGTGTGTGTGTGGTAGCTAATGAAATGTGCTATAGCTTGAATTGCTCAGCTTCAGTGCGCTATGCAGAGTGGCAAAAAGCTGTTAAGTTCAGAATGCACTGAATATGCATTGTATGTGTACCCAATCGAGAGAAGGACCCATTTTATAAAATTGAGAAAGTACTGTTTACTTGAAACACACATCTTAGTTAAAGTACACAATGCGCTCTCCCCTTTCAGCGATGCGTAGCGCACTTACAATGGGAGCTATGCAGAGAAGGAATGTCAGAAAATAGCCTTTGATATTGTATCATGGCAACCGTTTTTTTGCTATGTATTATGCCTAATTACAGCTAGTTATGTAAGGAGATGTGTAAAGACTAAAGAAAAATTGAACACAAAATGTAAATACGCACAGCTGTAACAGTAATTGCACTGTGTGCAATAGATGTGTGTGTCTGTGTGTGTGTGTGTGTGTGTGTGTGTCTGTGTGTGTGTGTGTGTGGTGTGTGTGTGTGTGTGTGTGTGTGTGTGGTGTGTGTGTGTGTGTGTGTGTGTGTGTGTGTGTGTGTGTGTGTTGTGTGTGTGGTGTGTGTGTGTGTGTGTGTGTGTGTGTCTGTGTGTGTGTGTGCGTGCACATAAATGATGGTGTTTATGCTTGTGTGTGCGCATTCTGGCGTGGGTACAAGCTTGTATCTGTGTGTGTATCTGTGTGTGTGCCAAGCAGCCATCCTGTATGGGTGATGAATGACTATCAGGGTTTACTGTTCAGGCGCTTATAGATTTCTTGTCTTTCACTTCATTAAACAGTTTGATCAAGGGTTTTCCAGCAGAGTAGGGCTGTGTCCCAAACGGCATCTTTCTCCCTATTTAGTGCGCTATACTGTATAGAGAAAAGACCAGAGAAGGACGGGTGAGGTTGGGTGAATAATGTGAGGGGGGGAAAATGTGAGGGGATTTGAAAAGAAAGCGGAGGGAAGGAGGGAGGGAAGGAAGGAAGAAAGAAAGAAAGAAAGGAAGGAAGGAAGGAAGGAAGGAAGGAAGGAAGGAAGGAAGGAAGGAAGGAAGGAAGGAAGGAAGGAAGGAAGGAAGGAAGGAAGGAAGGGAGGGAGGGAGAGGCGAGAGATCACGTGAGAGACAGAGAGGAGGGGGGTGGGATTCAAGATACAGTTTTGTGGCCATTCATTTATCAAGTAGCACAAAGCAGTTTAGAGCACAGCAGTGTGTTTGGAGCAGTGACCCATGGGAGAATCTAATCAGTCCCTCATCTGGCCTAAAGGCACACGCCACTCAACCACTCTTACTTCCTGCAGTGCTGTGTTGGAGGAAACAAAACACATAAAACTTTGAACGTCCCCTAAATGATGGCCAAAACTTAGCATGACAACCTGAAAAGGATTTCTTTGAAATGTCTGAAAATCGCTAATTGAAAACAACAATAGCACATTGAAAAGTAACCTGACAACCTCTCTGTTATAATAACGTTACACTTACAGTACCAGTCAACAGTTTGGACACACCTCCTCATTCAAGGGTTTTTCTTTACTATTACTATTTTCTACATTGTAGAATAATAGTGAAGACATCAAAACTATGAAATAACACATATGGAATCATGTAGTAACCAAAAAAGTGTTAAACAAATCAAAATCTATTTTACATTTGAGATATTTCAAAGTAGCCACCCTTTGCCTTGATGTATGTGTTTTCAGGTACTCAGAACCAAATATGAAAATGAATTAATCAAAGCACACAGAGATACACCATAGTATGTATTATTATGTCCCAAACAGTGAATTACTAGATGAATTATCTCACTGGAGGAGGAATTTAATCAAATCAAATAGCAACCATATAACCTAGTACTACAGACCAGATGATGTCTGCATCCCAAATTGCACCCTATTCCCTATATAGTGCAATATTTTTGACCAGGGCCCATAGAGAGCCATTTGGGACGCAAGCAATGTGTTTGGATTTTTATGACGATCTAATTATAAAAACAGTGATGTTTTATTTGTCATAACTTAGTGAGCCACTGCTTCCAAATAAAGTACTTTGATATCAGTCTGAGTGCTTGAGTGTGGCGCCAGAGTGGAGAAAAATCCTCAATGGGGAACTGTGTCAATGGAGAACTGTGTCCTTGTTACTGCAAGGAGAGAGATATATTTGAACTTCAGACATTAAGAAAACATGTACAGTAGGTTCATAAATGTCTCACAAAAAAATTACACACACACACTTTGGTTTTTGATTAATAGTACTTGTCAGAGTTTGTGCAATGTCAGAACTAAATTGTGAACATACATATAGCAAGTAACAATGAAACTTGAAATGGACACACACACAATTCCAGAGTATCTCCTATTCACATCCCATTATTTCCTAAATAATATAAAGTAGTCTTGTTTTCCTTCGTGACACTGAAGTTTATACTTCTAATTTATCACTGCTCCTCTATTTACGGGCCACTTTCACCGTATTGAGATCAACAGGGCAATGATGAATGCGGTGTAGACTATCCCGACCAGCCTGGCTTCTGTGGAATTTAATCCATTTCAACTCTGGCGCCGTTTCAAATGGCACCTTATACCCTATTTCGTGCACTACCTTTGACCAGGGCCAATAGGGCTTGGGTCAAAAGTGGTGCACTGTATAGAAAATAGGATGTAATTTGAGACGCAGCCTCTGTGATTCCCTAAACTGTTCCTTTAAGGCCCAAGCAATCCCCTGACCTGAGAAGGAAATTGCTTTTCCCATTTTGTGAACCTGACAAAGAAAGGATTTGAAGTGCTCCCCATGTCACACACATTAAAGGTTCATTTTGTGTGAAGGAAAGTGTGCGTGTGCATGTGCGTGTGCGTGTGTGTAGACTTGTGTGTGTGGACAGTAACTAGGCAATGTGACAGAGCTTCAAAATACAGCTTGTTTTTTTCCCACCGTAGTTGAACGCGACTGTATGTCGCTGTGGATAAGAGCGTCTGCTAAATTATTAAATGACTAAAATGTAAAATGTCCTCAGAGATGTCATCCTCCACAGGCTCGGAACATAATGTGATCATATGGAAAGCAAGTGTTTCCCATATCTGCAGGGATAATCTTTTTTTTACTGGTAATGAAATTCACACACATGGAGATGCAGACTTACTGTACACACACACACACACACACAACACACACACCAACACATCACACACACACACCACACACACATATACACTATCACACACACACACACACACACAACACACACAACTACACACACACACACACACATCACCAGAACTTAGGAACAGGCAGGCAGAACATGTTTGTCAGATACCGGATTGCAGATTCTCTGTCTTGTCATTCCGGTGAGCGTTGTAATATTATATCATTACTATAGATACAACCTGACATCATCGAGCCACAAATATGGAGAACAAGAATGAGTCTCCCTAGTGGGCGGTCAGCTGTTAGTGATATTATAAGCTTGTTGGTCTGCTATGCTTGAGAAAAACAGCTGAATAAACCTTTCATGTTAATTGTCCCTTGAGCAAGGCACTAGAAACCGGCCTCACAATTGCTCTCTATCCTAGGGGAGCCGCCTGCACTCTGCTGACCCTGTGATCTTGTCAACGTAGATGTTGTGTTCGTGTGTATGTGTCGATTATCGACGCGTCCCCTAGTCGGGGGTTGCATGTGTGTTGCCACCGTTTATTGGTTGTTGTGTGTACGTGAAATGTGGTGTTCAAACTGTAGTGTGCATCTGTGCCCATCTGCAATGTCAACTTAGCCTGGCCTGTTGTGGTCGTATGGTGTGTGTTCGTGTGGTGTGTAGGTAGAACACCTGTCTAGTGGTGTTGTGTAGGTACTGATGTGTGTCTGTGTGTGCGCACCTGTGTGGTGTGTGTGGACGCAAACCTGTGTGTATGAAGTGTGTGTGTACTGGTGTGTGTGTGGACGTAACTATACATGTGTGTGTGTGTGTGTGTGCTGTGATGGATGTCAGTGGGGTGTTGTGTGTGGTCCAGTGTGTTAGTGTGTTGTGTGTAGTCTCATTGTGTGTGAAGTTGTGTGTGTAGTGTTGTGGTTGTGTGTGTGATGGGGTAGCTGTGTGTGGTGTGTAAGTGTGTGTTGTGTGTGTGTGATGTGTGTGTGTGTGTGGTTGTGTGGTGTTGTGGTGCAATGTGTGATTGTGTTGTTGTGTGTGGTGTGTGGTGGTGTGTGTGTGTGTGTGTGTGTGTATCTGGCGGTGTCGGCGTTAAGTGTGTCGGGTTAAATGTCCCTTCTAACTTTAAAGTAGGATTTTATAGTATTCTATTCTACACATACAGTACATCTGCCAAGCATGAACACATGCAGTACGATACACGCTTGGAGATACTGTACTTGCCAAGTTGCTCCATTCACAAGTGTACTACTGAAAGCCTCACATTTTTTTAAACCACCGCTCAGGAACTGCCCTGCAAACAATAATGAGTCATTAGGACGTCCCTGGGACATCACGAAATGGTCACCTAAAGTGTCATGGTACCCTGGAGATTTTGTCTAGTTCCCGGTTGGTCCCAGGTATGTCCCGGATGTCCCTAATGATGTTTTTAGGACGTTCTTTGGACGTTATGTCATGGTCCCCTGGAGGTTCTGTCTAGTCCCGGTTTGTCCCGGGGATGTCCCTGAGGACATTTGTAGGACTTTCTTGGGATGTTGTGGCATGGTCCCATGGAGGTTTTTGTCTTCGGGATGTCACCTGATGGTCACATAGAAACGTTCTCCCCATCCAAAAAGTGTTCTTACCCAGGACACGCACACCCTAGTTTCATTATACATCACCTCTTGTTACTGTTGCCAAGCTCATCCAGGCCATGATTGGTGGACCACTGATCCAGTCAGAGAGATTTTTCTTTTGGCAATGCAAGAAAGACCCACACACAGATGTTCAACTTCTATAGTTGAACACACGATTACATTATCTATGTTTATTCAAACAGAATTTTTTATGAAAATTGTCCTCACCTGGGAATTGAACTCACAACCTCTTGGTTGACAGCATTTTGATCTTCCTGCTTTGCCACCGTGACGGCATGAATGACGGATTTCACCTGTAAACCTGTTCCTACACTTCGCACCTCAAAGTAAATCTCAGCTCTGTTGAAAATACACTGAATAAAAGCTTTTATATTTATCATAGTGTGTCAGGAGTAACATTAAACACAATCATATGCCCCACCAAATTCTACAGACTTTGGGGTGCAACGGAAATATCCACCTACCCAGACTCCCAGGTGGGGTCATATTGAAAAGGCAGTACTAGGTGATCATGTCACATATTGTCATTGATTAAAGATTTGTACACTAGTTTAGCTGAACTGCATACGATGTGACAGACCGGGAACTAGACAAAACCTCCAGGGGACCATGACCCAACGTCTCAAGAACGTTCAGGGACCTTTTGGGAATGTCCTAAAGTCATTAAAAAGGTCCCCCAGAGAACGTTCCCTTGGGACCATCACGCAACTTCCTATGGACTAGTAAAATGAAAGTCCTAAAATGAAAGTCCTAAAATGAAAGTCCTAAAAAGGTCCTCAGTGACGTCCTGGGAATGTCCATAGAACTAGACAATGTCCCTCAGAGAACGATCCTTTGGGACCATCATGCAACGTTCTTAGAACGCTCTCAGAACCTCAGTGGGATAACGTTGCACTGAAACCCTTAAAGGACCTAATGGGAACATTGCTGCATGTCCTCAGGACGTCCCCTGTTTGCTGCGTGGTAGTCTCCAACCATGAATAAGTTAACAGGATACTGACAACCTCTCCCACACAATAGAGTAGAACCTGTTGCGTTATAATCAATATGGACCACTATCAGATCTAATGGACTGCAATTGAAAATGAAAAGACAGTTATAGGATGTGTCCCAAATGGCATACAATTCCCTACATAGTGCATTACTTTTGGCCAGAGCCCCATAGGCCCTGGTCAAAAGGTAATAGAGTGTCATTTGGGACACAGACATAGTTATACGACAGGCTCCTGCACTGAGGCTTTTTATGCAGTACTTCTATGTGAGTTATCAGTTTTAAATCTTTTAAATTATTTTTTAAAATCTTATTAACACTTTGTTCTAGCTAGCTATTTGTGTAGGTAGCTATCTAAAGAAACCACCAATAGAATACGCAACTTTGTTGACTTAACTCTAGAATGTCATACTTCAAGTGTTTTAGTACTAGTCTGTTAATCTCAGACTTTAACCTGAGTTTACACTTTTATGTAGAGTACCTAGACCTACTTTCAAATCATTCACTTATTCATAAAGTACATTTTCCCAGGGTTGAATCCATTAATTGTGCTGAACTTCTCAATTCATGCCTATTACTATAGTACGTGCTCATTAATCGTAGGCCGCTTTAACCCTATCCGCACTCTCTAAGCTATTCTCCGAAGTATGACACGTCTCTTTGATCCCGCCTACCTGCACTAGATCTCGTCCCTCAATCTA
Organism: Salvelinus sp. IW2-2015; assembly: GCF_002910315.2. Lineage (NCBI taxonomy): Eukaryota > Metazoa > Chordata > Actinopteri > Salmoniformes > Salmonidae > Salvelinus > Salvelinus sp. IW2-2015. The sequence goes on from NC_036848.1 coordinate 49,103,817, forward strand.
TCAGTATATAAGCAAGTCTATGATTCGCGTTCCAAAGAAACTAAGCCTTCTATCTCAGCAGGTAGATATGAGACGCGTCAGAATAATATTTGAATCCGGCACGTGCATGAGTCCATAATACAGTGCCTCCATGGGCAATAATTTGCACAATATGTCATATTGAGCATAATAGCTCCCCTTGCCGGAGTGCGTCCAATAGAAGTATCGAATGCCCTCCACTCTCCATGTGACTAAGCTGCCTCTCCTCCAAGATTTGCGTTCCACAAGAATAGACCTGTTGCGTTAGCAAATTCATAGTGTACTCATTCCTCTGCCTACTAAATTAATGGTCACCCCTGCTGATATATCCTCTCTTCCTTTCCTTTGTCTATTGCCCATTCTTCCTCCCGTACTCTGACCTATCAATAGCCCGTATCTGCCTCTTAATTTCTCCTACTGTGTCTACGCTACTCTCATCTGGCTCTGTCAAACCTCATGCCTTTATCATCTAATCCTTCCCTCTATAGTCCTCCAGCTCTATTCATCCTACCTTTTCCTTATAGTCCACCCTATCAATCTACCGTCCCTTATGTAGTCCCCACTCCTTATACGATTGTAGCATCCTTCCGTTCCTCTATATATTCCACCGTCAATTCTATCGTTACCCTTATCCACAATCTCCATTAGCCTCCATCTCTATTCATCTACATTCCCCCTTAAGTCCACCTATCATCTACCTCCCTCATTGATCCAGGCTCAATCATCCTACCTTCCTCTTTACCTAGTCCACCTCTAGTCATCTACCCTTCCCTTATAGTCCCAGCTCTTATCATCTATCACCTTTGCCCTTATAAGTCCACCCGCTCTATCAGCTACCTTTCCTTACTAGTGCGTCTCTCAGTGCTAACTTCTCTTCATGCACCTGCTCATCTCCTGTCCCTATATAGTGCCGCTGTCTTTCTCTACTGTCTCTTAACGTCTGCCCCTATCTGCTCTACCTCCTTTAGCCTGCCTATCTGCTGCCTTATCCCTAGCGGTTCCCCTGCATCATCTAACTTCTCTCTCTCTGCATGACCTGGCTGTGTCTGCTCCTCTGCATCTCCTCTGCCTGCTCTTTTGCTGCACCGCTGCTCTGCTGCTTCCGCCTTATGCCCTGCCTGACCTGTGCCGTTCTGGCGCTGCCTGCTCACACTTTCTGCTGACGTCCTGCCTAGCTGCCTTTCTATGCCTGCCTGCTGTCTCCTTTTGCTAGGGTCCTTCCTTCCTGATGCCTGCTCTGCCCTGCTCCTGCTAAGCTCTCCTCTGTTCCTCGCTGCTTCTCTGCTGCCGTGCCTGCTGCCTTTCTTGCTGCCTGCACTGCTCGCTCTCACATGCTAAACAGCCTTCTACAAGAGCCAAATATCAAGCTACGTCTACATACTATGATATTATATATATTATTTTTTTTTTAAGTGTCGAACTCTGTTGTATAACTAGCATTAATTACAATATATGGACAACATGTACCCCGCACATTAGACTGTATAATTAGCCTGTTATTGTTATTTTAATGATCCTCGTCTACTTTTTAATTATTTTAACTTAGTAGTTATTACCGTAAATATAATTTCAACTTAATTTTATAAACCACATTGTTGGTTATGGCTTGTCTATAGTAGCATTCACCGTGTAGGTCTTACACATCCAGTACTCGTAATATCCTCGCACATATCTAGATTTTATCGTTTGACATGTTAATATTTCACAAGCACACTGGTAACATCTTATATAACGTTGTACGTATGTCACACAACTTTTTACATTACTACAACACAGGCCTATAGCCTATAGTCTACTACATCTAGTTTGACTGTCACTTTGTCAGATTGTTCAAGGACAGACGAACCATGCTAACCATTTTCTATTTGTTCACCGTCTAATCTCTATATTTAACAGAGCAATCAGTTGAAACAATATTATATGTCTACAAATATAGTCCTAATATACTGAGTTTGATATGTCGACATGTAAGCAGGGTTAAAGGACATGACCTGAAATGGTTGGTCTCTCTGAACTTACGCCTACTGGGAGAGCAAGGCAAAGGCAGACCAGTGGGATGTAGACATCCATCATGTTTCCACAGCGCCTGTATTATGTTGGATGCTCGAGTCTATTACTTTGGGATGCACACCACGACACACAACACACAGCACATCACACACACACACACACACACACACACACACACACACACACACACACACACACACACACACCACCACACACACACACACACACACACACACAACGCACACACACACACAAACACCACACACACAGCACACACACACACACCACAACCATGCACTCAGCAACAAACGCACACTCACAACCACACACTGAACACTAATAGGGTTGCATGACTGTTTATTCCAAGTAGCACAAAGCTTTGATTGAAGACACGGGATGCGTCCCAAATGGCACCCTATTCCCTATTTAGTGCACTACTTTTTACCAGGGCTCATAGGGCTCAAAAGTAGTGCACTATATAGGGAATAGAGTGCAATTTAGGACAAAAACAATTCCCTGTTAAAAAGGGCCCTTTGGCTACAATGTTGTTGTGACTGACCCCTTTTCTGTATTTTTCTCTCCTTTTTAGGTTTTCCTTTATTTACTCCTTTGTTCATTTGGCCCAAATCTTCTCTCCCTCCCTCGCTTTCCTCGCTTCCCTCGCTTCCCTTGCTTCCCTCGCTTCCCTCACTTCTCTTCCTCCCTCGCTTCCCTCACTTCCAGCCAGTGACACAATTACAATGAGATGATGGTGATTTCTATGTTATCTGAATATTACTCTATTGTATGTAGTTGTTGTATGTAGTAATCCCGTCGATTATCATCAGGATAGTATAGACTAAGCTAGTGTGTGTTCAATGTCAGTGGTTCCAGTGTTATACATTAATAGGCTTGTGAATAGTACACGTAGATGGTTACAACAGTAGAGGGGAAACATCAAGCACACTCAGTCCCCCCATTTTGAATACATGATCTAAAGTACTTTATCACTCTTGTGCCACTCTTGCCCAGTCCTTTAGTTTTGTAGTTTTGTGGGGGAATAATGCTGGATTTTGTTTTTTAAACCATTGATTGGTTTCTAGAATGCACTTGCTAAACCAAGATTCCGGCCTGGCATATGTTAAATGTAAATGACCTCTCAGATTTTAAATTTGTCAAATCAGGTAAAGCACTTGAACTTGGGTGGGGGCTTGTATCCACTTGTCTTCCAACGATTTTGCATCTCTTATCAGAAACCAAACAACTCCCCCCTGGCCTCTGTTCTCATTCTGCTGACTTAGGCTACACAGGAGCACCAAATCCACTTCGAATACTGCTTTATCACTCCCCTTCCATTGATTAGTTGGGACTTTTTCAGTTAGTGCATTCCGACTGAGCCAACAGCAAGAGAGGAAGGACATACAGTAGTGTCATTTCAGAAAGGCAAGTAACACAATCCTCAACAAGATGACCACAACACAGCCAATTCTCAGCTCTAATAACCCAGGTCTAAAGAAGTAATGAAGATAATAAAGAGCAGTGAAGAAGACTAGAGCAAAAAGTCACATTCAGCAAAATGTGAACATTATTGGCGCCACATACTCACTTTTGGCAGTATGAAGCATAGTTATGGTAACTAGCAAAAAATATATAGGGGCGGGGTCTTACTTACTGTAAATATATATATATTTTTTACTGCTAACTTGGCTAAGTGGGGGTGAAACAGATCACATATTAACAACGAATTATCTACCCCACCTTCTCTTTTTGCTAGAAACCGCAACACTGTGTCATGCCTCTGAAGTGGCTCCAGTAATGGTGTTTTTGAAATATCCACTTTCCAAGCTTATTGGTTGTGACGATACTGTTCAGTTATTCATTATTTCGACCCCTTTGGTTTAAGTTCATACTCACCCAATTATTTATCTACTTTTCTGTCATCTCATAGACCCATGGTATAGAGGAGATGCAATGCAAGCACCTTCTGTCCAAGGTCAGTCAGGGTGGGCCGTGCCCAGAGACCGCTGTCTGCAGTGCGGTGGGCCAATTAACCAAACAGACTGTGTGGCCAATAGACCCTGGATTTAGTGCTGTCGCTAGTTCTTATCATCTCACACTTCTTTTCTGTTCAGGATTAATGGGTAAATTTCTTTTACACGCCTCAGTAACCCAATGCATTAGCACAGAGACTTAACAAAAAATATTTATCTCTCTGTTGTAACCACTGTCTCTCTCTCTATCTCGCTCCCTCTGTTTTCTTTCTCTCTCTGTTCCCTCTCTCTTCTGTAGCTGGGCAGCCTGGGCCAGTAAAGCACTAACTAATGATGTAGAGAGGAAGTGAGCAGAGAAGAGGGGGGACTTCTTCAGTGGTTTAAAGTATTTAAGTAAAAATGCTTTAAAGTATTACCTAAGTAGTTTCTGGGCGTATCTGTACTTTACTCTACTATTTATATTTTTGACAACTTTTACTTTTACTCCACTACATCAAGAGAACATCCCTGGTCATCCCTACTGCATCTGATCTGGCGCACTCACTAAACACAAATGCTTTGTTTTTTTAATGATGTCTGAGTGTTGGAGTGTGCCCCTTGCGTAAAATAGTAAAACAAGAAAATTGTGCCAAATGTTTTGCTTAATATAAGGAAGGTAAAGTTATTTATACTCTTACTTTTACTTTGATACTTAATATATTTTAGTAAATTACATTAACTCAAGTAGTACATTACTGGGTGACTTAAATTTTTACTTTTCGATTTAGGTATCTTTACTTTTACACCAACCACTGGACTTTGGTTGGTTGGTGCAGTCAATATGTATTGTGAGTACACTTCTAGCGAGAGGACATGCAAAGGGCAATCAGTGGGAGAAATAGGTTAGACAACATGATGAAAATGATTAGGGCCAACTGACGAGGAAAGACGAAAACAACAGCCCTGTAATGTATTCCAGCATTGTGATTTCTCTGGACTTCTTCTCTGTCATAAAATAGATTGACAGAGTGGGTGAACCAGTGGGAGCCACAGTGAGCCACTTGGAAATTACAGTCTTAACATTAAAATAGGATAACAATTTCCACTCTAATATTTCTGGTATTTTAATGGTAGGCTAAATGGCGGAGCTAACTAGCTTTCAGAAGAGAAGGGGAGAGATTGAGGATGGCAACAATTAAAAGAGCGAAACAGCTGACAGTGTAAGGCTGCCTACCACCCTTCTGGCCCTGACAGGAGTGAGGGATCAGGCAGAGACACAGTTGTCTCCTTCCTCCATACTTTCTTCTGCATGCTGGGAAGTGGAGGAGAGGAGGGGAACGCCCCCGTAGCAGCTCTGCTCCTTGGCTTCGTCAAACTGCCAACCAGGGCAAAGGCAGGCAGGAAGGAACACACTTCATTAACCAATCTGATGGCAGATGTCAGGCAGGGCTTTTTGCTCAAAGCGCACACATGCACTCACTCACGCACTCACGCATGCTGGCACGCACGCTGCACGCACACACATATACAACACACAGACAACACACACACACACACACACACACACACACACACACAACACACACACACCACACACACACACACACACACACACACACAACACACACACACACACACACACACACACACACACACACACACAAAACACACACACACATACACACACACACACACACACAAAGCCCTGCCTCACACACACACACACACATACACAGAAAGCCTTAAAAAGCAGCCTGACTTTTTGCTCCAAGCGCACATTTGATTCCAGTGAATGGTCACGTCAGTCCCCCTGCCAGGTTAATTTCCTTTGGAGTGTGAGCTCGTGAAGTGTGTGGTTGAGCCAATCAAAGTTAATGACCTGAGAAACCATGGCCCTTATTTATCAGCCTCCTTTACTTAGGCTGTTTCATCACCACCTCGTCAGTCTTCACACCTCACAGACACCTCCATCAAACACACACACACACGCAAGCTTGCACACAAACACACACGCACTAGCACATGTAACTACCTATACATAGATCAATGGGAGAAATGTACAAATCTCTCTTTTATTGATTATTGATTAACTGATGGATAAACTGAGCTTGGTGAACGACAATGCTTGTTTACACTAATGGTACAATGTGTTAGCCATCCCATGTCTGACAACCATTGTCTCTTTTGTCTTATAGCAGGTCATTACTTGGTGCTAAACTATTGATGCAACCGTAATCGCTCATGGACAGATACACCTAACAGAAATGGCAGTAGCTACTGTTGACAGATTGTGGGATGCGATGACTAACGAGGAACTTTCTTCCGGTACGCTGATGATTTTTCGTCAATGTTCATTTGGACAAATCATGATTTCGCAGGTGCTCGCATTTTTTCGAATTTCAGAAGGGGAGGGGAGATTTGGCTCACAGACTTGAAACTGGCTGAGAGTTTCCTTTAAGAGTGGTGAAGACTTCGCTACTCTTTTCTAACATGTCTCACCCCCAGAACTCAATCGAGCATCTGACGAATTACGTGAGACTTTAGTTCTGTGTGTCCTAGATTAATAATGCACCAGAATTGACAAGCATCTAACTAAGACCGATGTTGCCATAAAGCAGTAATCACAGTGACCGATAGAACAACGTGGCGACATGTTGTGTAACTCTTTCTACATATCACACAATTTAAGTGCCTCAAAGGACAGTTTAATGCTTTTCATTAGCAAGGCATTGGCTCTTTTATTGTGTTAATAAGCTATCTCGTTTTAGTTGAACAGGCACACACGGCCATTCTAATCCCCCACCCTCACTCTCTCTCTCTCTCTCTCTCTTTCTCTCTTCTCTCCCTCTTTTCTCCTCGTTCTCTTCCACTCACT
>NC_036848.1:49111406-49114737 GCF_002910315.2 Salvelinus sp. IW2-2015
TCTCTCTCTCCACACAAGGCCATTCTAATTCTCTTTTCTACACTTTTTTTTATTGCAATTGGTGAATCCTGTAGTGGATAATGAGTTTTACCTCTGATGCCAGCATGGTGGAAAGATTCAGATGTACCTAGTCCCCTGTTACTGTTGTAACCTTTTCTCTCCGTTTCTCTTTTTTTCATTCTACATCTCTCTCATTCTCTCTCTCTGTCTCTCCTGGACCTATATCGTTACAAACCCCCTTTCGATGACAGCTTGTCTATACTAAACACTATAGTTGTTTTTGGCAAGATCAACATGTTTTCTCACTGTGCCAGGAGGAATAATAAATGAACAGACATCGTCACTCTACATGACTTAAGTCAGCCAAACATGTCAGATCTACGTGACAACATGAGATCCATCCATCCATGCTAGACTTTCAGTCATTGCGCTAACGCTAGTTAGCAATGGTGCCAGGAACTACCTTCAACATCCTGCAAACTCACACAGAGATGTACTTTTTTTATTTTTATTAATGAGTACATTTGACTCTTGATAAATGGAAAAAATTGCTTAATTGCCAACATGTCGCACTATCCCTTTAAATACTATCGGTAATGAAGGTCAACTGATAGTTTTATCTATATGATCCCGTCAACAAAGCGTGTCTGTTATTTTACTTTAATAACGATGGGGTCCACCTTAGTGAACATTGAGTCCATATGAAGTCCAAGGTCACAGAACTAAGACATGTTGTATATTACAGTGCCTTCAGAAAGTAGTCAGACCCCTTGACTTATTCCTCATCTTTTTGTGTTTCAGCCTGAATTCAAAATCGATTCAATCATTTTTTAGCTCCCCCATCTACACACAATACCCCATAATGACAAAGTGAAAACATGTTTTTAGGAAACTTGGCAGCGATTACAGCTGTGAGCCTTTCTGGGTAAGTCTCTAAGAGCTTAGCACAAATGGATTATACAATATTTGCACAATATTCTTTTAAAAATTCATCAAGCTCTGTCAAGTTGGTTGTTGATCATCGCTAGACAACCATTTTCAAGTCTTGCCGTAGATTTTCAAGCTTCAGTAAAAACTCTAACTATGCCAATCAGGAACATTTAATGTTGTCTTCGTGAGCAACTCCAGTGCATATTTGGCTTTGTGTTTTAGGTTATTATCCTGCTGAAAGGTGAATTTGTCTCCCATTGTCTGTTGGAAAGAAGAATGAACCAGGTTTTCCTCTAGAATTTTGCCCGTGCTAAGCTCTATTCCATTTCTTTTTATACTACAAAACTCCCTAGTCCTTGCCAATGACAAGCATACCCATGATGCAGCAACCACCATGCTTAAAATTATAAAGAGTGGTACTCAGTGACGTGCTGTGTTGGATTTGCCCAAACATAACACTTTGTATTCAGGACATAAAGTTAATTTATTTGACACATTCTTTTGAAGTTTTACTTTAATGCCTTCTTGCAAACAGGATGTATGTTTTGGAAAATGTGTATTCTTTACTGGCTTCCTTCTTTTAACTCTGTCATTTAGGATAGTATTGCGTAGTAACTACAATGTTGTTGATCCATCCTCAGTTTGGCCTCATGGTGAAATCCCTGAACGGTTTCCTTCCTCTCTGGCAACTGAGTTAGGACGGACGGCTGTAGCTATGTTGTGACTAGGTATATTGATACACCATCCAAAGTGTACTTAACAACTTCAGCATGCTCAAAGGGATATTCAATGTCTCTTTTTTTACCCATCTACTAATAGGTGCTCTTCTTTGCCAGGCATTGTGGTTGAATCTCTGCTTGAAATTCACTGCTCGACTGAGGGACCTTAAAGATAAGTGGGGTACAGAGATGAGGCAGTCATTCAAAAATCATGTTAAACACTATTTTTGCACACAGAGTATAGCTTCGATAGACTTATAATATGGCTTAGATAGACTCTTTTGATAATATTCTGTAGTTAACATTTTTATTCAGTACAGAGAGGAGAGAGAATGGAGAGTTGGGGAAAAATATTTAAAAAAGGATAAGAGACAGATGAGGAATGCAAATGTTTGCTGCTCCATTCAGTCCCTCCCTCTATTCCTCCATACCCTATATACATCNCCCTCTATTCCTCCATACCCTATATACATCCCTCCCTCCCTCTATTCCTCCATACCCTATATACATCCCTCCCACCCTCTATTCCTCCATACCCAATATACATCCCTCCCACCCTCTATTCCTCCATACCCTATATACATCCCTCCCACCCAATGTCTATAATAAAAGGGATTGGTCCACTGAAGAAAATGTGTGGGTATCCTTCCTTCTTAAATATTCAGTTTCTCATTATTTTAATCAAGACTTGGTGATAATGAGTGTCTGTCAAACAGTGGGCAGAGAGAGAGAGGGGGGGAGGGGAGTTACAGGGAGGGAGAGAGGGAGTGGGAGTGTAAGGGAAAGAGGGGGGGAGAGAGAAAGGGAGAGAGAGAGAGAGAAAGGGAGAGAGAGAGAAAGGGAGAGAGAGAGAGAGAAAGAGAGAGAGAGATAGAGAGAGAAAGAGAGAGAGAGAGAGAGATGTCAAGTAGTGGGCTGAAATAATTAATACTTGTGTGATGGAAAGAGGGGGACAAAAAAAAATACTGATATCACTTAATTTGAAGCCTGGAGGTATAATGATTGATTGCAGTAGTACGAGCTGCATGCTTATGGCAAGACTTACAATGCAGTAAAACAGCATCATAATGCATTATACCAGCATCATTTATGTATAGTGTTTCCAAAATATCTCAGCAAGCTTGACACACACACCAACACACAGGGGAAAGTAGAGGGCTAAAATGGACAGACGTCAGACAGACATATCAGAGAATAAAGGCTAGAAGAGAGAAGTGAAGAGAAGAGAGGAGAGGATAAAGGAGAGAGGATAGAAGAGAAAGGAGAGGGGAGAATAGAGGCTAGATGAAAAGCGGAGAAGAGAGAAGATAATAAGAGGCGAGGATAGGACAGAGGAGAGAGGATAGTGGCGAGGAGAGGAGAGAGGGGAGGAAACAGGAGAGGAGAGAAGAGGCTGGAAGAGAGGGGAAGAGAGGAAATGAGAGAGGAGAGGATAAAGTAGAGGACAGAGGAGATGAAGAGGATAGAGAAAAGTATAGAGGTGAGAGAAGAGAGTAGAAGAGTGAAGAGATGATATAGGAGAGGATATAGGAAAGGATAGAGGAGAGGATAGAGGAGAGAGAAGAGGATAGAGGAGATGATAGAGAAGAGGATAGCGGAGAGGATAGAGGAGAGGATAGAGGAGAGGATAGAGGAGAGGATAGAGAAGAGGATAGAGAAGAGGATAGAGAAGAGGATAGAGA
>NC_036848.1:49115149-49119512 GCF_002910315.2 Salvelinus sp. IW2-2015
AGAGGATAGAGAAGAGGATAGCGGAGAGAGAAGAGAAGAGAAGAGAAGAGAAGAGAAGAGAAGAGAAGAGAAGAGAAGAGAAGAGAAGAGAAGAGAGAGGAGAAAACAGAAGAGAGGGAAGATGATAGAAGAGAGGGTTGAGGAGTGGAACGAGTAAAGAAGAGAGGAGAGGAGAGGATAGAAGAGAGGCAAAGAGAGGAAAGGAGAGTAGAGAGGATAGAGGAGGGGAGAAGAGAGGAAAGGAAAGGAAAGAGTAGAGGAAAGGATAGAGGAGGAGAGGAGAGGATAGAGGAGAGGAGAGTGGAGACATGAGAGATAATGAATTTGAGAACAGAGGAGAGATGAAAGGGCAGAGTTGAGGAGAGGATAGAGGAGACAGAATAGGAGAGGAGAAGCTCATAGATGAGAAAGGAGAGGAAATGAGATAGGATAGGTGAGAATAGAGGCTAGAAGAGAGGAGATAAGACAGTGTAAAGGTGAGAGGTGAGGTTCAGAAGAGGAGAAGAGAGGATAGAGGAGAGGACATGAGATATAAGGAGAGAGGAGAGGAAAGGAGAAGAGAGGAATGGAGAGAAAAATATAGAGTTGAGGAGAGGATGGAGGAGAGGATATAGGAGAGGATAGGATGGAGACAAAGATAGAAAGGGAGAGAAGAGGAGAGAGGAGAGGAAAGAGGAGAAAGGAGAAGAAAGAGTGGAGGAAAGAGGAGAAAGGAGATGAGAGATGAGAAAAGAGAGAATAGAGGAGAGAGGAGAGAATAGAGGAGAGGATAGTGGAGACAGGAGAGAAAAGAGAAGAGGATAGTGAAGAAATGAGAGTAGAGGAAAGGAAAGAGGAAAGGAAAGGATATAGGAGAGGATAGAGGAGATGATAGAGAAGAGGATAGAGAAGAGGAGAAAGGAGAGAAGAGAGGAAAGGGGAGAGAGAAGAAGATAGAGGAGAGAGAAGAATATAGAGGAGAGAGAAGAGAAGAGAATAGAGGAGAGGAGAGCAGAGGAGAGGAGAGGAGAGGAGAAGAGAGGAGAAAGTAGAGGAGAGGAGAGGGTAGAGGAGAGAAAAGAGAGACAAGAGAGAGAATAGAGGAGAGGAGAGAGAAGAGGACATAGGAAAGAGGAGAGAATAATGGAAATAAGGAGAATAGAGGAGAAGTTAGAGTAGAGGATAGCTTCGAGGAAAGGATAGAGATGAGGATAGAGGAAGGAGTAGAAGTGAGAGGAGAGAGTAGAGGATAGAGGAGAAAGGAGAAGAGAGAGGAGAGAATAGATGAGATGATAGAGGAGAATGTAGTGGAGAGAAGAGAGTAGAGGAGAGAATATAGGAGATAATTGAGGCTGAGGAGAGGAGAGAGGAGAGAGGAGAGAGGAGAGAGAGAGGAGAGGAGAGAGGAAAGAGGAGATAGAATAATACATAGGAGATAATTAAAAAAGAGGACAGAGGAGACGATAAAGGAAAAGAGAAGGGAGAGGAAATATGAGCGGAGAGATGAGAGGAGAGAGGACATTGGAGAGGAGAGGAGAGACAGGAGGAAACAGGAGAGGAGATAAGAGAGGATAGAGGAGAAGATGTGGAAAGAGGAGAGGCGAGAGAACGGGAGAGAATAGAGGCTAGAGGAGCAATGAGAAGAGAGAGGAGAGAATAGAGGCTAGAGGAGCAATGAGAAGAGAGAGGAGAGAATAGAGGACATAGGAGAGGATGAGTAGAAAGAGGAGAGGAGATAGGAGAGACTAGAAAGGAGAGGAGAGAGGATAGTGGACAGGAGATGCGAGAGAAGGAAACATGAGAGGACAGGATAGAGAGTAAAAGTTAAGAAAGGAGAGAGGAGGAAAGGAGTTGATATAGAAGCAGAGGGAGGAGAGGAGAGAGAATAGAGTAGAAATAGCTTTTTATTTAACTAGGCAAGTCAGTTAAGAACAAATTCTTATTTTCAATGATGTTAGTGGGATTAGTGGGTGGGTTAACTGCCTCATTCAGGGGCAGAACATCTTGAAACCTTTTGGTAACTAGTCCAATGCTCTAACCACTTGGCTACCTGCCACCCCAGGATAGAGGAGAGGATAGAGTGGAGAGGAGAGTAGAGGAGGGAGGATAGAAGAGGAAGGAGTTGAGAGAGGAGATTGAGGAGAGAGGAGAGAGAGATGAGAGGAGAGAGGAAAGGATAGAGGAGGGAAAAGAGGGAGAGGAGAGGATAGCGAGGAAAGGATAGAGCAGAAGTAAGAGGAGAGATAGAGGAACATAGGAGGAGGAGAGAGGACGAGAGGAGAGAGGAGGAGAGGAGAGGAGAGGAGAAAGGAAACAGGAAATGAGATAATAGAGGCTAGAGGAGCAATGAGAAGAGAGAGGAGAGAATAGAGCAGAGGAAAGTAGAGGATGGAGAATAGAAGAGAAAGGAGTTGCGAGAGGAGATAGAGGAGAGAGGAGAGGAGATGAGAGAGGAGAGAGGTGGGTGAGAGGAGAGGAGAGGAGAAGAGACGATGCGAGAGGAGTGAGAATAGAGTATAGTAGAGTAGAGGAGAGGAGAGGAGAGTGTAGAGAGGAGAGAGGAGAGGAGAGAGGAAACAGGAGAGGAGATGAGATGATAGATGAGAAAGATGTGGAAAGAGGTGAGGAGAGAGAATAGAGGCTAGAGGAGGAATGAGAAGAGAGAGGAGATAATAGAGGAGAGAGGAGAGGAGAGGAGGGGATAGAGAAGAAAATAGAGGAGATGATAGAGGAGAGGAGATTAGATAAGAGAGGAATGGATAGATGAGAGGACAGAGGAGAGGCAGACTCTCTTTTTGATGGACAGGTGGATACAGCGGCTGACTACCTACAATTCTGTCTGGTGACACCTACAATATTCCAACCTTGACAGAAGCTAGCACTGATTGTGTGTAGATACCCTTCTGGATTTATAGAGGTGCATTTTGTTCCCTGAGCCACTGTAACCGATTGGGTGTAAAACCCTGGACTCCTGCGTGCCACAAGATTGTTTTAGCCCACTGGGCTAAACCTTAGGCATTAGCTAATCGAAATTTGAGGGTCTCAGCTAAAGGTATTCATTGGTTGGTTAACAAAGAAACCCACCTCAGTCACATGAGCTACTCTTATGTGTTCGTATGGGTTACATTTAATGTCCCTGTGCTAACCACTTCTGTTCCATAGAGACCCATTGTGAACAGGAAGAGAGTTATTCTACATGGTTGAGACAGTAGTCAGGCACTTACACACCAGCCAGGTCACCTGTGATACAAGTCAGTATTCGACATCCATCTATGATTTTGTATTTCTATGTTTTGGCCGGGTATGGTTCTCAATCAGGGACAGCTGTCTATCGTTGTCTCTGATTGGGAACCATACTTAGGTAGCCCTTTCCCTCCTTTCAGTGTGGGAAGTTGTCTTTGTTTGTGGCACTATAGCCTTAAGCTTCACGGTTGTTTTTGTATTGTTTATTGTTTTTGTCGGCGTCATCCTAATAAAGAGGAATATGTACGCTTACCACGCTGTGCTTTGGTCTACTTCCTTTGACGGCCGTAACAGAACTTCCCACCACCAAGGGACCAAGCAGCGTGGTGAAAGGGACTCCTGGACATGGGAGGAGATCCTGGACGGTAAGGGACCCTGGAGGCAGGCTGGGGAGTATCGCCGTCCAAGGGATGAACTGGAGGCAGCTAAGGCAGAGCGGCGGCGATATGAGGAGGCAAGTCAGAGAAGCAGGTACGAGAGGCAGCCCCCAAATATATTTTGGGGGGAGGCACACGGGGAGATTGGCGGAGTCAGGTTATAGACCTGAGCCAACTCCCCGTGCTTACCGTGGGGAGCATGTGACTGGTCAGGCACCGTGTTATGGGGTGATGCGCACGTTGTCTCAAGTGAGCATTCACAGTCCGGTCTGCTCTGTGCCAGCGTCCCGCATTTGCCGGTTGGAAGTGGGCATCCAGCCAGAACGGGTTGTGCCAGCTCTGCGCTCGAGTCCTCCAGTGCGCCTCCACGGCCCAGTGTATCCGGTGCCAGCGCCAAGAACCAAGCCTCCAGTATGTCTCCCCAGCCTGGTGAGTCCTGTGCCTGCTGCCAGAACCAGGCCTCCTGTATGTCTCCCCAGCCTGGTGAGTCCTGTGCCTGCTGCCAGAACCAGGCCTCCTGTATGTCTCCCCAGCCTGGTGAGCCCTGTGGCAGCTCCACGTACCAGACTGCCCATACGTCTCCTCACTCCAGTGATGATCCATGGCAAGAAGCCTCCACTGATGATCCATGGCACGAAGCCTCCAGTGATGATCCATGGCAAGAAGCCTCCAGTGATGATCCATGGCAAGAAGTCTCCAGTGATGATCCATGGCAAGAAGCCTCCAGTGATGATCCATGGCAAGAAGCCTCCAGTGATGATCCA
>NC_036848.1:49119520-49122318 GCF_002910315.2 Salvelinus sp. IW2-2015
AGCCTCCAGTGAGGAGTCATGGCACGAAGCCTCCCACGACGGCCTCCAGTCCGGAGCCTCCAGCGACGGTCCCCAATCCGTAGCCTCCAGCGACGGTCTTCAGTCCGGAGCCTCCAGCCTTGGTCTCCAGTCCGGAGCCTCCAGCGACGTTCTCCAGTCCGGAGCCTCCAGCGACGTTCCCCAGTCCGGAGTCTCCAGCGACGGTGTCCAGTCCGGAGCCTCCAGCAACGGTCTCCAGTCCGGAGCCTCCAGCGACGGTCCCCAGTCCGGGGCCCGCAACGAGGGTTCCCAGTCCGGGGTCCGCAACGAGGGTGCCCAGTCCGGGGCCCGCAACGAGGGTGCCCAGTCCGGGGCCCGCAACGAGGGTTCCCAGTCCGGGGCCCGCAACGAGGGTGCCCAGTCCGGGGTCCACAGCGAGGGTGCCTATTCCGGGGCCCGCAGAGAGGGTGCCCAGTCCTGTGCCCGCAACGAGGGTTCCCAGTCCGGGGCCCGCAAAGATGGTCCCCGCACCAGAGGTGCCACCAAAGTGGGGTGAGCCAGTGGTGGAGCGGGGTCTGCGTCCCGCACCAGAGCCGCCACCGCAGATAGATGCCCACCCAGACCCTCCCCCATAGGTTCAGGTTTTCAGCCTTTTTATGTCTCTATTTGGTTTGGTCAGGGTGTGATTTGGGGTGGGCATTATGTTTTTGTTTTCTATGATTTTGTATTTCTATGTTTTGGCCGGGTATGGTTCTCAATCAGGGACAGCTGTCTATCGTTGTCTCTGATTGGGAACCATAATTAGGTAGCCCTTTTCCCTCCTTTCAGTGTGGGAAGTTGTCTTTGTTTGTGGCACTATAGCTTTAAGCTTCACGGTTGTTTTTGTATTGTTTATTGTTTTTGTCGGCGTCATCCTAATAAAGAGGAATATGTACGCTCACAACGCTGCGCTTTGGTCTACTTCCTTTGACGGCCGTGACAGCCTGGGTGGTCCAGTCAGCCCCGCCCCAACTCAAATGCGCCACAGGTGGAATGTGTTGGCGGTACACGTTCTCTGCATCTAGGTGGAAGTACACCCTCTGTGTGTGTACTCTGCAGTTAGTTATCAGGAGTCCTGGATCATCGCAGGGAATGATTCCCGTAGGGGGTCCACTCGTGATTACATCTGGTGGGTTGGTTTTGACCAGAGCGCAGAGTGTCAGGATCAGCCAAAAGAACTTAATACTACAGAAACACATAATCAGAGATATTGTTTGATTATTTCAGTTATTTGCTTTTGTGAACGAAAATGTTTTGACAACAATTTTTCTGAAGTGGTTCTCCATAGGCCCATCATACATTCCATTCCTCCACAGTGAGAGGACAAAGGGATTTTGTCTGCTATTTTAAGATTTACAATGGGCGTGAGGTGTCATAAAACCTTCCACTTCCATACATCTCGATCTCTCCCCCTCTGGCGGGTGTGAGAGATGTCTCTTGTAGGAGTGTGGTCCACGGTAACCTGAGCCAAACAGGCCAGTCATGACGCCTCAATTAGCTGAAATAGCCCAGTCAAGTATGTCTTTAATGTGAGGACACTAATGACGTGCCAAGGTTAAAGAGAGGAGTCAAGCTTGGATTTTGGATACCTGTCTTTAATGTTGGTAATGAGATTGGGGATGGGATCATGGGAGAGGTATTTGACACATACACTCAAAGGCACGCCAGGCACACCACCACACACCCACAACACACACCACACACAAACCACACAACACACCACCATCACCACACCACACACACACATACACACATACCACATGTTATTCTATCCTCATGGGGACCTAATATTTATTTCCATTAAAAATCCTATTTTCGCCAATTCCTAACCCTTAACCTAACCCTAAACCTTATCCTTCTCGTAACCTTAACCCCAACCCTAACCTTAACCCATAACCCGAACCCAAACCCCAAACCTAACTCCTAACCCTAAACCTAACCAATAGCTCTTACCCTAACCCTAATTGTAATCGTAACCATAAACCTAACCCTGAGCTTAAAATGGTATTTGTCGTCATGGGGACATGGGAAATATCCCCATGAGGGACACTTTTCCTTGTTTTAAGGTCCCCACAAGGATAGAAGAACCAACCCACACACACAAACACACTGGCTCAAATGCTGCAGCACTGAATTAGGTGACAACAAGATCTTGTTTGTGGTTTATTGTTTTAGACAAGCATAATATGTGGTTTTATGTAAATGAGGCAACAAAAACTATTTGAAAATACACGTGGGTATGTCAGTAATTTCAGCCAGGTCACCCGTGATACAAGTCAGTATTCGATGTCAATCCATGTCTGAGGATGTCGGAAGATGACGTGGAAACCCCCCTCTACGGGCAACAGTGAGCGTTGTAACCTTTAAGTAGGTTTGGGTTTTGCTAGAGAATTGTGGATAGTGATGGTGATGGGTGATGGTGATGGGTGATGGTGATGGTGATGGTGATGGTGATGGGTGATGGCTGATGGCTGATGGTGATGGGTGATGCTGATGGGTGATGGTGATGGTGATGGGTGATGGTGATGGGTGATGGTGATGGGTGATGGTGATGGTGATGGGTGATGGCTGATGGGTGTAAGCATCTTGTGCTAAAGGTTGCATGTTTGAAACCAGCAAAAGAAAGTCCTTTTGAGATTTCTGTTTTAAGCCTATCCTTAACCGTTACCTTAATTTAAGATGTTGTGCCTAAACTTAACCCGAACCTTACAAATGTGCAGTGAATGCCTAAACTTAACCCGAACCTTACAAATGTGCAGTGAATGCCTAAACTTAACCCG
>NC_036848.1:49131270-49151520 GCF_002910315.2 Salvelinus sp. IW2-2015
CTGTCAGACACTGCCACTCTGGTATCAGAACCTAGTGAGAATAAACTCTGTCCAGACACTGCCACTCTGGTATCAGAATAGTGAAGCTAAACTGCTAAACTCTGTCCAGACACTGCCACTCTGGTATCAGAACCTAGTGAGGCTAAACTCTGTCCAGACACTGCCACTCTGGTTTCAGAACCTAGTGAAGCTAAACTCTGTCCAGACACTGCCACTCTGGTATCAGAACCTAGTGAAGCTAAGCACTCTTTACACTGTGGAATTGACAGCTTGTTGCTGTTTTTCTTGTTGTGACAGAGCTGAAAAAGACGTGGTAAAGCAGTCATTGAACGCTGATCTTAATATGGTAGTAATGGTTGAATCAAGCAAGCTTTCATTTCTGGATCTAAAACATTTCTAGGAATAAGGAAATGCATGATGTAACAGCCTCCTATAGATGCATTCTGTTGGAAAGCAACTTAGTCGAAAAACCTGTTGAGAATATATCAAGCATTTAAATCACCATAGAACAGATTCTCAGAACGTACCGTTTAGTCTTGCTCTTGGCACTAACACACACAGCACCCCTGTCGTCCATGATGATGTGGTCTTTCTGCCAGGGGAGGCGACAGTCAGGTCCATGAGAGGGAAATAAAATGCCTAAAATGACAGCCCTGTTTTGGGAGATAAAAACACACTTTGATATTCATGTGAGTTCAGGTGGTTGGAGAATGGTGAGGAATATGAAAAAGCCCTCCACCTTCGCCTCCAGTTGACTGAATGCAATCCCAGCTCTACCAGGTCTACCTGATTATCATCCCCATCCATACACAGATGGATGTCAGATACTGGAGTGGAACGTATCAGAGCAGTTGGGGGTGCCAATTCAAATCAATCTCTCAGAGCACGCTTTACTACTATAACCATTGGCACCTGTGCTTGTATTCTTTTATGGGGGGAAAATACAATATATGAGATAAAATATTCATTGTATTTTGACAGCTTTTGTGAGGGTTATCTTTATTTGATTCAATACATTATTTGGCCTCTAATCATGAAAATAAACTCCAGGGCATTACACTTCGGGAAATATTCTGCTTGATTTTCCCAGAAAGATGTCTTATTCAATTTCCCAGAAACAGTCTGGTTTCTTCATCTTTCATATCTTCATGTGTGATTTAATTATGCTCTGATCAGGTAAAGGGCAGTGCCAGTGCCACTCTCCTTAGCCAGGTTTCTCTCTCTCTCTTGCTGTCTCCCTCTCTCTCTCAAATCAATTCAATTCAGAGGCTTTATTGACATGGGAAACGTGTTTACATTGCCAAAGCAAGTGAAAAAAACTATCAACAAAACTATTCTATTTTAACATTAAATGTTAATGTTTTTAAAAAGATAAAGATATTTCAAGAGATATTATCAGCTATACACATTGTTTTGGCAATGTGCCAAAACTTGTAGTGTGAATAGTAGAGGAAGATAAATATTGGTGGTATTTACAATGTTCTGCGGCTGTGATTACACACTGCGGTATTTCGCCTAACAGATATGGGAGTATATTAATGTTTGATTTGTTTTCAAAATCTATGCGGGTCTGTGTGATCTGTGGGAAATATGTATCTCTAATGTGGTCATACATTTGTCAGGAGGTCAGGAAGTGCAGCTCAGTTTCCACCTCATTTTGTGGGCAGTGGGCACATAGCCTGTCTTCTCTCGAGAGTCAGGTCTGCCTATGGCGGCCTCTCTCAGTAGCAAGGCTATGCTCACTGAGTCTTTCCATAGTCAAGAATTTTCTTTATTTTGTGTCAGTCACAGTGGTCAGGTATTCTGCCACTGTGTATTCTCTGTTTAGGGCCAGATAGCATTCCAGTTCTCTGTTTTGTTGGTTGAATCTTTCCAGTGTGTCATATAGTTCACTTTTAGCTTTCTCATAATTTGGTTGGGTCTAATTATGTTGCTGTCCTGTGGCTCTGTGGGGTCTGTTTGTT
This sequence comes from Salvelinus sp. IW2-2015, assembly GCF_002910315.2. Taxonomy (NCBI): domain Eukaryota; kingdom Metazoa; phylum Chordata; class Actinopteri; order Salmoniformes; family Salmonidae; genus Salvelinus; species Salvelinus sp. IW2-2015. Next base: position 49,133,235 of record NC_036848.1, read on the forward strand.
TTTGTGAACAGAGTCCCAGAACCAGCTGGCTGAGGGGACACTTCTCTAGGTTAATCTCTCTATAGGTGAGGGCTTTGTGGTGGAATGTGTGGGCATCGTTACCTTTTAGGAGGTTGTGGAATTTAACAGCTCTTTTCTGGATTTTGATAACTTGCGGGTATTCCCCTAATTCTGCTCTGCATGGATTATTTGGGGTTTTGCGTTCTACACAAAGCATATTTTTGCAAAGTCTCAATTGGGTGTTTGTCCCATTAGATTAATTATTGGTTAGTTAGTGGACCCCAGACCTCACAACCAAAGAGGGCAATGGGTCCTATAACAGATTTAAATAATTTTAGCCAGATCCTAATGAGTTTTATGTTCCTTAATTTGGCATAGAAGGCCCTTCTTGCCTTATCTCTTAGATCATTAACAGCATTGTGGAAGTTAACTGTGGTGTTGATGTTTAGACAGAGGAAGGTATAGTTATTTGAGTGCTCTAGGGCAACGGTGTCTAGATATCATTTGTTTTTGTGGTCCTGGCTACTGGACCTTTTTGGAACACAATTATTTTTGTCATAATTAGATTTACCGTCAGGGCCCAAGTCAGACAGAATCTGTGCAGACGATCTAAGTGCTGCTGTAGGCCCTCCTTGGTTGGGGACAGAAGCACCAGATAATCTGAAAACAGTAGACATTTGAGGGGGAGAAAGATTAAAGAAGGATGTTTAAGCCTTGAGACAATTGAGACATGGATTGTGCATGTGTGCCATTCACAGGGTGAATGTGCCTTTGAGTTAATTGCCTTTGAACTGGGTATGATAGTAGGTGTCAGGCACATAAGTTTGAGTTTGTCAAGAACTGTAACGCTGCTGGGTTTTTCAGGCTCAACAGTTTCCAGTGTGTATCAAGAACCAAGAATAACTGTGTATCAACACAGTTATGGAACAATATGGGGATGAGGTAGTTGGGTATGTTATTTACAGATGGGCTGTGTACAGGTACAGTGATCGATAAGCTGCTCTGACAGCTGATGCTTAAAGTTTGAGAGGGAGATATAAGTCTCCAGCTTCAGTGATTTTTGCAATTCATTCCAGTCATTGGCACCAGAGAACTGGAAGGAAAGGCAGCCAATAGAGGTGTTGGCTTTTGGCATGACCAGTGAAACATACCTGCTGGAGCGAGTGCTATGGGTGGGTGTTGCTATGGCGACCAGTGAGCTGAGATAAGGTGGGGCTTTACCTAGCCAAGGCTTATAGATGACCTGGAGCCAGTGGGTTTGGTGACGAATATGTAGCGAGGGCCAGCCAATGAGAGCATACAGGTCGCAGGGGAGGGTAGTATATGGGGCTTTGATGACAAAACGGATGGCACTGTGATAGACAACATCCAGTTTGCTGAGTAGAGTGTTGGAGGCTGTTTTGTAAATGACATCGCCGAAGTCGAGGATCGGTAGGATAATCAGTTTTACGAGGGTATGTTTGGCAGCATGAGTGAAGGAGGCTTTGTTGCGAAATAGGAAGCCGAGTAGGTGCCAGGGATCCCAGGTTGAGCGTTTCAATAACTGCAATGCTGCTGGGTTTTTCAGGCTCAACAGTTTCCTGTGAGTGTATCAATAATGGTCCACCATCCAAAGGACATCCAGCCAATTTGACACAACTATGGGAAGCATTGAAGTCAACATGGGCCAGCATCACTGTAAAATGCTTTGACACCTTGTAGAGTTCATTCCCTGACGAAATGAGGCTGTTCTGAGGGCAAAAGGGGGTACAACTCAATATTTGGATGTTGTTCCTAATGTTTTGTACATTCTATCTATCTGGTCGTCTGTCCGTCCGTCCGTCCGTCCGTCCGTCCGTCCGTCCGTCCGTCTATCTATCTATCTATCTATCTATCTATCTATCTATCTATCTATCTATCTATCTATCTATCTATCTATCTATCTATCTATCTATCTATCTATCTATCTATCTATCCCTTTCATTATTCAGTGTGTATATTAAGTCAGTGCTGACATGGGCTCCTTCTTCATGGCCCAACAGATAACACAGTTATGAATGTTGTCTGGTTACAAAAGAAATAAAGAGGATTATGAGATAAAAGTAGAGGGAAAAGCATGAAGTCTTTAACCTGTGAAGGTTGAATCATAAGAGACAGCTATGCGTTCCATGGAATATGATGTGATTGGTTTAGATCAGGGGTGGGCAACTCCAGTTCTCAGGGGCCTGATTGGTGTCACACTTTTTCTCCTTCCCTAGCAAACACAGCTGATTAATCCAATTGCATTCTAAACTGAAGATCATGATTAGGTGATTATTGGAGTCAGGTGTGTTAGCTGGGGCTGGGGCAAAACTGTGACACCAATCAGGCCCTTGAGAACTGGAATTGCCCACCCCTGATCTAAACCAATCACATCATATTCCATGGAACTGTATGCCAAACGCATAGCTGTCTCTTATGATTTTGATAAAGGTACATGTTGATAATACACCCTATCATGAAACACCACAAACCTTATTGGGAGATTTTGATCTATTTCATGTATACTGAACAAAAATATGCTGAGAAGTATTTCTGTCTGTAAAAATAAAAATAATTCTAATTGGCTGGGCCTCTCACCCCAGTGGATGGACCTGTCTCACAACTGGGTGGGCCTATGCCCTCCCAGGCCCACCCATGGCTGTGTCCAGTCATGTGAAATCGATAGATTAGGGCCTAATTAATATATTTCAATTGACAGCTTTCCTTCTATGAACTATAACTCAGTAAAATATTAGAAACTGTTGCATGTTGCATTTATATTTTTGTTCAGTGGATACTATCGGCACGTCCCAAATGTAACCCTATTCCGCATATAGTGCATTACTTTTGACCAGGGCCCATAGGGTGCCGTTTGAGACGCAACCTCTGATTCACAGGTGGAGGATTCTTAGCCAATGTCTCATTTCAAATAAAATGCTAACAAAAAAGCAAAGGAAAAAAAGGACGAAAAGGAATTGCTCTAAGATAATATTTGGTTTGACAACCATTCTGTCACTAACCAAGCTGAAAATCCTTGAAGAAATGTCAGGGAACATGCTTGATTGATAGTGTGTGAGTAACACCATGATCCTTTTTTAAAGGGTAACATCTTCATTCTATTTACCAAACCCATAATACACACACACACACACACACACACACACGCAAGCAAGCACACACGCACTCACACATGCACACACACACAGAGACACACACACACACACACACACACATCCACACAGACACACACACATGTACTTTGGAGATGGTGGAGGTAGAAAAACATTTGTACATTTATCCAACGTGAAATCTATTTCTATTTTGTAGCGTTCTAACTGTTTCTAATGGTTTCTAATGGTTTCTAATGGTTTCTAACTGTTTCTAATGGTTTCTAATGGTTTCTAACTGTTTCTAATGGTTTCTAATGGTTTCTAACTGTTTCTAATGGTTTCTAATGGTTTCTAACTGTTTCTAATGGTTTCTAATGGTTTCTAATGGTTTCTAATGGTTTCTCGATTGTAGCTGAAAGTGATTTACAGCAGAAGAAAAAATAACTGTACTCCATGTGCTGATATTTCAAAGATATCACCAGATAAAGAACTAAGACTCTTATGAGCATTTTTCAAAGTATTACCAGTGGGAACTTGTATTATTAGTAAAGGTAAAATCATCTGTCATCTGTAAGCTATATAATAGTCAGTAAAACAGCATTACTATTATTACATATAATAATGTTAATATTTTTTGTTATTTTTTATTGTCACACAGCGGATAGGTACAGTGAAATGTGTTGTTTTACAAGGTCAGCCATGGTAGTATGGCACCCCTCGACAAAATGAGGGTTAAGCGCTCAAGAGCACATAGACAGATTATTCATGTTGTTGGCTCAGGTATTCGTACCGGCAACCTTTCGGTTACTCGGGGTGACAGGTAGCCTTGCGGTTAAGAGCGTTAGGCCAGTAACCGGAAGGGTGCTGGTTTGAATCCCAGAGCTGGCAAGGTAAACAAATCTGCTGTTCTGCCCTTGAGCAAGGCAGTTAACCCCAACAACTGTTTCATGGGCACTGTCGATGTCGATTAATTAAAGCCCCCTACACTTCTCTGATTCACAGGTGTTGGGTTAAATACAAAAGACACATTTCAGTTGAGCAACTGACTAGTTATCCCTTGGCTACCTGCCGCCCTTAATATACAGTATATAAGATGTCTTCTGAACTCTCACACCATATTGTTATTTTGCTATGCAAGGAGAAGGAGGCATGTGTCCAGCATAACATTTGGTCCAGACAGATCACCCATGATACAAGTCAGTATTCGACTAACCGGCGCCCCCGCACATTGACTCCGAACCGGTACCCCCTGCATATAGCCTCGCTATTGTTATTTTAGTCCCCGCGATATGCAACTTTTCAGGGAAGTCAGGAACCAATACARGCAGTCAGTCAGGAAAGCAAAGGCTAGCTTTTTCAAACAGAAATTGGAATCCTGTAGCTCTAAATCCCAAAAGTTTTGGGACACTGTAAAGTCCATGGAGAACAAGAACACCTCCTCCCAGCTACCCACTGCACTGAAGCTAGGTAACACAGTCACCACCGATAAATCCATGATAATCAAGAATTTTAATAAGCATTTCTCTACGGCTGGCCATGCTTTCCTCCTGGCTACCCCAACCCCAGCCAACAGCTCCGCACCCCCCGCAGCTACTTGCCCAAGCCTCCCCAGCTTCTCCTTCACCCAAATCCAGATAGCAGATGTTCTGAAAGAGCTGCAAAGCATGGACCCGTACAAATCAGCTGGGCTAGACAATCTGGACCCTCTCTTTCTAAAATTATCCGCCACCATTGTTGCAACCTCTATTACCAGTCTGTTCAACCTCTCTTTCGTATCGACCATGATCCATAAAGATTGGAAAGCCGCCGAGGTCATCCCCCTCTTCCAAGGAGGTGACACTCTAGACCCAAACTGTTATAGACCTATATCCATCCTGCAATGCCTATCTAAAGTCTTTGAAAGCCAAGTTAATAAACATATCACTGACCATTTCGAATCTGACCAAACCTTCTCCGCTGTGCAATCCGGTTTCCGAGCTGGTCACGGGTGCACCTCAGCCACGCTCAAGGTACTAAACGATATCATAACCACCATCGATAAAATACAGTACTGTGGAGCCGTCTTCATCGACCTGGCCAAGGCTATCGACTCTGTCAATCACCGTATTCTTATCGGCACACCCAACAGCCTTGGTTTCCCAAATGACTGCCTCGCCTGGTTCACCAACTACTTCTCAGACAGAGTTCAGTGTGTCAAATCGGATGGCCTGTTGTCCGGACCTCTGGCAGTCTCTATGGGGGTGCCACAGGGTTCAAATCTCAGGCAGACTCTCTTCTCTGTATATATCAACGATGCTGTTCTTGCTATGGGTGATTCCCTGATCCACCTCTACGCAGACGACACCATTCTGTATACATCTGGCCCTTCTTTGGACACTGTGTTAACTAACCTCCAAACGAGCTTCAATGCCAGACAACACTCCTTCCGTGGCCTCCAACTGCTCTTAAACGCTAGTAAAACCAAATGCATGCTTTTCAACCGTTCACTGCCCGCACCCGCCCACCCGACGAGCATCACTACTCTGGACGGTTCTGACTTAGAATATGTGGACAACTACAAATACCTAGGTGTCTGGCTAGACTGTAAACTCTCCTTCCAGACTCATATTTAACATCTCCAAAATTAAATCTCGAATCTGCTTCCTATTTCGCAACAAAGCCTCCTTCACACAAAGCCGCCAAACATACCCTCGTAAAACTGACTATCCTACCGATCCTCGACTTTGGCGATGTAATTTACAAAATAGCTTCCAATACTCAACTCAGCAAACTGGATGCAGTCTATCACAGTGCCATCCTTTTTGTCACCAAAGCCCCTTATACCACCCACCACTGCGACCTGTATGCTCTAGTCGGCTGGCCCTCGCTACATATTCGTCGCCAGACCCACTGGCTCCAGGTCATCTATAAGTCTATGCTAGGTAAAGCTCCGCCTTATCTCAGCTCACTGGTCACGATAACAACACCCACCCGTAGCATGCGCTCCAGCAGGTATATCTCACTGGTCATCCCCAAAGCCAACACCTACTTTGGCCGCCTTTCCTTCCAGTTCTCTGCTGCCAATGACTGGAACGAATTGCAAACATCGCTGAAGCTGAAGACTTATATTTCTTTAACTAACTTTAAACATCAGCTATCCGAGCAGCTAGCCGATCGCTGCAGCTGTACATAGCCCATCTGTAAATAGCCCACACAATCTACCTACCTCATCCCCATATTGTTTTTATTTACGTTTCTGCTCTTTTGCACACCAGTATTTGTACTTGCACATCACCATCTGCTCATCTATCACTCCAGTGTTAATTGCTAAATTGTAATTACTTCGCTACTATGGCCTATTTATTGCCTTACCTCCTCACGCCATTTGCACACACTGTATATAGACTTTCTTTTTTTCTATTGTGTTATTGACTGTATGTTTGTTTATTCCATGTGTAACTCTGTATTGTTGTTTGTGTCGCACTGCTTTGCTTCATCTTGGCCAGGTCACAGTTGTAAATGAGAACTTGTTCTCAACTAGCTTACCTGGTTAAAAAAAGGTGAAATGTATATATTTTTTTTAATGATTGCTGCTGTTGAATTATTTGTTAGTTTTATTTAATTTTTTTACTTAACACTTTTTTCTTAAAACTTCTTAAACCATTAGTGGGGGCTTGTAAGCAAGCATTTCCTTGTAAGGTCTACCACACCTGTTGTATTTGGCGCATGTGACAAATTACATTTGATTTGATCCATGTCTGGTGGTGTAGAAACTGGCCACTAGGGGGTAACAATGAGCGCTAATACTGTCAATCAGGTTTCAGTTTTGCTAGGACATTGTGGACGGGGATGGAGGATGGGGGATGGGGAACTGGGAACTGGGAACAGGGAAAGGGGAACGAGAAGGGGGATTGGGAATGGGGTGGGGAATGGGGGATTAGGATGATAGTAAGCATCTGCCTCTGATTCTAAAGGTTTCAAGTTTGAATCCAGCAATAAAAAGTTGTTTTTGAGATTTTGGTTAAAATGCCCATCCCAACCGTAACCCTTACCTAAACCATTCGGAGTTAATGCCTACCTAACCTTAAGATTTCGAAATGAATGGCTAAATTTAACCATGAATACTTTGAAAATCTACGGTTTTCAGCATTTTAAAAATTTGACATTTTAAAAATATGGAAGAATGTCTAATTCTGATGTGAGACCACTGGCGACCTGTCAGTCAAGGCAGCTGGGTCAGAGCCAAACCTGTTTTGAGCCCCACCTGTTAAGCAAAAAATATATATATATACACTACCGTTCAAAAGATCGGGGTCATTTAGAAATGTCCTTGTTTTTTAAAGAAAGGCACATTGTTGTTCATTAAAATAACATCAAATTGATCAGAAATACAGTGTAGACATTGTTCATGTTGAAAATTACTATTGTAGCTGGAAACGGCAGATTTCTTTGGGAATATCTACATACAGTGAGGAGAACAAGTATTTGATACACTGCCGATTTTGCAGGTTTTCCTACTTACAAAGCATGTAGAGGTCTGTAATTTTTATCATAGGAACACTTCAACTGTGAGAGACGGAATCTAAAACAAAAATCCAGAAAATCACATTGTATTATTTTTAAGTAATTAATTAGCATTTTATTGCATGACATAAGTATTTGATCACCTACCAACCAGTAAGAATTCCGACTCTCACAGACCTGTTAGTTTTTCTTTAAGAAGCCCTCCTGTTCTCCACTCATTACCTGTATTAACTGCACCTGTTTGAAGAGGGCGCAAAAAAAAGAGGGCGCAAAAAAAACTAATACCCCTCAGGGGATTGAAAAGATATGACATGGGTCCTCAGATCCTCAAAAAGTTCTACAGCTGCACCATCGAGAGCATGCTGACTGGTTGCATCAATGTCTGGCATGCGGCCTCCGACCGCAAGGCACTACAGAGGGTAGTGTGTATGGCCCAGTACATCACTGGGGCCAAGCATCCTGCCATCCAGGACCTCTATACCAGGTGGTGTCAGAGGAAGGCCCTAAAATTGTCAACGACTCCAACCACTCTAGTTATGGACTGTTCACTCTGCTACAGCACGGCAAACGTTACCGGAGCACCAAGTCTAGGTCCAAGTGGCTTCTAAACAGCTTCTACCCCCAAGCCATAAGACTCATGAACATCTCATCAAATGGCTACCCGTACTWTTTGCATTMCCCCCCCCCCCCCCCCCCCCTTTACGCTGCTGCTACTCTCTGTTTATGATCTATTTATAGTTACTTTAATAACTGTACCTACATGTACATATTACCTCAATTACCTCGACTAACTGGTGCCCCCGCACATTGACTCTGTACTGGTACCCCCTGTAGATATCCTCGCTTTTGTTATTTTACTGCTGCTCTTTAGTATTTGTAACTTTTATTTATTTAGGTATTTTTCTTAAAACTGCATTGTTGGTTAAATTAAGGGCTTGTAAGTAAGCATTTCACTGTAAGGTCTACACCTGTTGTGCATGTGACAAATACATTTGATTTGATTTAGTCGGCTGTTAGTAGCCCATGTGCCTCACCCTCATAATTTGGTCCATTTTCCCCCTCATAATTTAGCTTACTGTTCTGACTTGGTGGCTCACATGTTGCCTATAGCCTGTATTAGAGAAATGTAATCATTGAATATTGTTAGACCTTTCATTGCCTGCTTATATACCCCCCTTTATTTATCCTACGGTTCTGACTTGGTGTACATGGAGAATAATGAAAGAACAGCCCATGTACTGAATTCTGTTGCTGTACATTCCAAATGTGTTGAACAAATAGTTACAATGCATTTGGAAAGTATTCAGACCGCTTGACTTTTTCCACATTTTGTTACGTTACTCTAAAATGTATTAAAAAAATATATATTCTCAATCTACACCCAAAACCCCATAATGACAAAGCAAAAACAGTTTTTTTGACATTTGTGTATATTCATTAAAAAATTAAAACTGAAATATTACATTTACATAAGTATTTAGACCTATTACTCAATGCTTTGTTGAAGCACCTTTGGCAGTGAATACAGCCACAAGACTTGCTCGGTATAACGCTACAAGCTTGGCACACCTGTATTTGGGGTGTTTCTCCCATTCTTCTCTGCAGATCCTCTCAAGCTCTGTCAGGTAAGATGGGGAGTGTCGCTGCACAGCTATTTTCAGGTCTCTCCAGTGATGTTCAATCGGGTTCAAGTCCTGGCTCTTGCTGGGCCACTAAAGGACATTCAGAGACCTGTCCTGAAACCCCTCCTTCATTGTCTTTGGGTCATTGTCCTGTTAAAAGGTGAACCTTCGCCCCAGTCAGGTCCTGAAGGCTCTGGAGCAGGTTTTCATCAAGGGTCGTTCTGTACTTTGCTCCGTTCATCTTTCTCTCGATCCTGACTAGTCTCCCAGTTCCTGCATCTGAATCATGTTTCTCATGGTCTGAGAGTCCTTTAGGTGCCTTTTGTCTAACTCCAAGCGGGCTGTCTGGCCACTCTACCATAAAGGCTTGATGGTTGTCCTTCTGGAAGGTTCTCCCATCTCCATAGACGAACTCTGGAGCTCTGTCAGAGTGACCATCGGGTTCTTCCCTGACCAAGGCCCTTGTCCTTCCTGATTGCTCAGTGTGCCAGGCGGCCAGCTCTAGGAAGAGTCTTTGTGGTTCCAAACTTTTTCCATATATGAGTGATGTAGGCCGCTGTGTTCTCGCAGACCTTCAATGCTGCAGAAATGTTTTGGTACCCTTCCTCAAATCTGTGCCTTGACACAATCCTATTTAGAAACTCTACGTACAATTCCTTTGACCTCATGGCTTGGTTTTTGCTCTGACATCCACTGTCAACTGTGGGACCTTATAGAAACAGGTGTGTGCCTTTCCAAATAATTTCCAATCAATTGAATTTACCACAAGTGGACTCCAATCAAGTTGTAGAAACATATCAAGGATGATCAATTGAAACAGGATGCACCTGAGCTCAATTTCGAATCTCATAGCAAAGGGTCTGAATATGTAAATCCACATCACATATTTATGTTTATTATTTTTAATAAATGTGCAAAAATCTCTAAAAACCTGTTTTCGCTTTGTCATTATGGGGTATTGTGTGTATATGAGGAAGACAACGTTTTAATCCATTTTAGAATAAGGCTATAATACTTTCCGAATAAGGCTGAAAACTTTCAGAATGCACTGTATATTGACTATGTCTGTCCTAGCTCGCTCAAAAATGTCTTAATCAAAATTACGGATTGCCTCTTATCCTCTTGTTGTCCGGTTTTACCAAAGTTTGTACATCTTAATTGTCAGTAGAAACCACATTTGTTTAAGCAAGTCAACCATATCAGCAATTTAAATTTTTTAAAGGCATAAATGAGGTTGAATTAACTGTTTTGCTGCCAGACAAGGCTCCGCTGATAGCCAGGTGTAGCAGTGGTAAGGTGTTGGGACTGCTGTTGGGACTCTGCTGTTAGGACAGCTTTATGTAGGCCCTAACAGTTTGTGGGCACCATTTGTCACCGTTACAGTTCAAATCATGTATTTTTTTGTGTTGTGTTGTGTTGTGTAGTGACTTTGCTGACAAGCATCCCATTTTTTATTTATTTTTGCCCCACCAAGATTTCCATGCTAAAATCGCCCCTGAGAGCTAGTTGATGTGGTCACCCTCATACAGTTTACAAAACACACATTGAATGCTTATTCACATTGATGGCAACATCTTTAAAAAATAAAATAAAAAAAACAGATAGAGGGAGGGAGTGGGCATGGTGATGGAGGGATGTGGATTCCTATTGATCCTCTTTTTCAATGATTTCCTCCTTGTCTTTTTTGTCTGTCAGGGGACAGAAAAGAAAGCAAGGTAGACGGAGTAGTGGCTGTGGTGGACATCTCTTTCTGAATGTGAATTGGCTGAGCGCTTGTCACTGGGGCACCGCAATGGATAATGACTGCTGAGTGCTAATGCTGCTGGTGTGTTCTAGACTCGACACGTATACACACACACATCCATGCATAAACATGCACACACACAGTGTTGCAGCTCCATCCAGACTGTATGCTAAGGGAAGTCTGCCTCTCTGCTCTCTCTCTCTCTCTCTCTCTCTCTCTCTCTCTCTCTCTCTCTCTCTCTCTCTCTCTCTCTCTCTCTCTCTCTCATAGCTGATGTGTGCTGGCAGGTTACAGGGGTTCAATTGCCACCACTTAATGAGACTCTGGAATTATTGAATTCCCGTCCGCTTGCTGTGAGACACACAACAAGCGTCCCAAATGGCACCCTATTTCCTATTTAGTGCACTACTTTTGACCAGGGCCCATACAGCTCTGGTAAAAAAAAAGTAGTGTACTATGTAGGGAATAGGGTGTCATTTGCGATGCAGACACAGAGACAGACATGTTGGCTCAGTCTAAAAGCTTACATAAAAGCTTCCTAAATTCCCATCTTCATGTATGTAATGTAGACAGATAGTGCCGGGTCTCTAAACAGAACCATCCATTTATATTCCAGAACTCTTACATTGCATTTTTGCACATTTATTCTTTTTTATCCGGATATCTTGACTGCAAAAACTAAATCAATATGTGAGATAGTGTTTATCGTTATTTTATATTTCATCTAACTAGTAGTGTTTCTACATGACATTTTAGTCATTTAGCAGACGTACTTTCTTACTTATGTATTTTTGTACTGTTGATTTATTGGTCTTGCAGCAAAAAGCTATTATGATTCATATAAGACCTATTTCAGTATCATAAAAAATGTAGAAATGCACATCCAATATCTAAATATTTCAGAGGAGTGTCCCATGGTACTCTCGTAGACCAAAAAAAGTCACTATCTAGAACCTAAAAAGGTTCTTCGTCTGGTCCCATAGGAGAACACTTTTGGGTCCATGTAAAACCCTTTCACAGAGGGTTCTACATGGAACCTAAAAGGGTTCTACTTGGAACCATAAAGGGTTCTCCTATGAGGACTGCTGAATGACAATTTTTTCTAAGAGTGTAGGCTACATACCATATTCCCTCTGTGTCTTGTTTCTTTTAAGGCGAAGATGAAGATCTGTGTACGAAGGCATGATGTCCCTCATGTAGTGGCTTGTTTTCTGGTTCTGTGGCTTCTTCAGTCTCCAGGCTGCAGCTGGTGGCATCACAAAGTCCTCAAGGCCTTAATCCAAGGGGGGACAAAGTACGGCCTGCAAAACATTATTATTATTTTTTTTAAATTGCCCTTTTTTCTCCCTAATTTCATGGTATCCAATTGGTAGTTATAGTCTTGTCCCATCGGTGCAACTCCCGCACAGACTCGGGAGAGGCGAAGGCCTAGAGCCGTGCGTCCACCGAAACACAACCCAGCTAAGCTGCACTGCTTCTTGACACAATGCCCGCTAAACCCGGAAGCCAGCCACACCAATGTGTCAGAGGAAACACTATACACCTGACGACCGTGTCAGCATGCATGTGGCCAGCCCGCCACAGGAGTCACTACAGCATGATGGGACAAGGAAATCTTGGCCTGCCCAACCCTCTCCTAACCTGGACGACGCTGGGCCAATTGTGCGCCGCTTCATGGGTCTCCCAGTCACGGCCAGCTGTGACACAGCCTGGGGTCTGTAGTGACGCCTCAAGCACTGCGATGCAGGGCCTTAGACCGCTGTGCCACTCGAAAGGCCACTGCAAATTGATTTAATAAACAATTGGTTCCCAAAAAATGCGTCCCTCCATTGAATTTCAAAATCCCGATGTGGCCCTCGAGCCAAAAAGTTTGCCCACCCCTGCCTTAATTGGTATCTGTTCCCCTGATGAAATACACAGGAGTCTGCAGGTAGAGAAGGTTGTGGTTTGGACCTCCAAGTCTGACACTCTACTCCTCTTTTGATTACTGGAGGGATTCTGCTGGTGGTATATCATCAGGCTTAGGTTCTCAAGGCATCCCAGCAGACAATACAGTCGTTGCACTGTGACCGTATTATTTAGCATAAGAACAACACATGAGTGATAGAGCTGAAACCAGGAATAGAGTGGAGAAACCAATGTACATTTTAGCCTGGCAAATTATTGTTCCCTAGCCTACTGTGTTATTTGATTTCAATCATAGTTTGGCACTTGAAAAAAAACATTAATATTTCACAAGGAGGCTTTGATTGAAGAAAAGGCTCAGAGGATACTATCGACACACACGCTGACATCACCGACTTACCGGGAAAATCAATGATTGTATTTGAATGACTATGCACTCCATCTCACTAAGATCTAAATAGAACAATGAAACAGTGAAAAATGTATTACATTTCATGCCCATGGCTGGAAGGAAAAACACGTGCGGTGATCACTGGCAGTGCACACACACACACACACCACACATGCACACACATGCAAAACGCACGCACGCACGCACGCACACACACACCACACCACACACACACACACACACACACACACACCACACACACACACACACACACACACACACACACACACACACACACACACACCACAACACACACACACACTCTCTATTAAGGTGAAATAACTGCACACATCATTCACCACTTCCTGTTTAGCACACTGCATCTTATAGTGGCCTCTCTCCAGGCTCCTATTATGCTGCTTTACTATAACCCTTGTTATATAACCCTTGTTATTGTTTTGGTCACATACAGTACACATATTCAGCAGAGGTTATTGAGGGTGTAGCTAAATGCTTGTCTTCCTAGCTCTGACCGTGCTGTAGTACTGTATCAAACAATTTCCAACAATACACACAAATCGAAATTAAATATATATATCACAAATGGAATTAAGAAATATAGAAATATAGAAATATAGAAAATAGAATACAGTAGAATACAGTATATACTGTACATATGAAATGAGTAAAACATTATGTAAACATTATTAAAGTGACTAACTAGTGTTCCATTATTAAAGTGATCAGTGATTCCATGTCTATGTGTATAGGGCAGCAGACTCTAAGGTGCAGGCTTGAGTTAACGGGTGGTAGCCAGCTAGTGATGGTTATTTCATAGTCTGATGTCATTGAAATAGAAGCTGTTTTTCAGTCTCTCGTTCCCAGCTTTGATGCACCTGTACTGACCACGCCTTCTGGATGGTAGTGGGGTGAACAGGCCGTGGCTCGGGTGGTTGATGTCCTTGATGATCTTTTTGGCCTTCCTGTGACATCGGGGGCTGTAGGTGTCCTGGAGGGCAGGCAGTGTTTCCCCGGTGATGCATTGGGCAGACCGCACCATTCTCTAGAGAGCCTTGCGGTTGTGGGCAGTGCAGTTAATGTAACAGGTGGTGATACAGCCTGACAGGATGCTCTCAATTGTGCTCATAGTCTGATGCTCTCAGATTGTCAGTGATGTGCACGCCGAGCAACTTGAACTTTTCACCTTCTCCATTGCTGTCCCGTCGATGTGGATAGGGGTGTGCTCCCTCTGCTGTCTCCTGAATTCTTCAATCAGCTCCTTTGCTTTGTTGGCGTTGAGGGAGAGGTTATTTTCCTGGCACCACTCCGCCAGTGCCCTCACCTCTTCCATGTAGACTCTCATCATTGTTGGTAATCAGCCCACTACTGTTGTGTCGTCTGCAAACTTGATGATTGAGTTGGAGGTGTGCGTGGCCATGCAGTCATGAGTGAACAGGGAGTACAGGAGGGGGCTGAGCGCCCTTGTGTGGCCCCTGTGTTGAGGATCAGCGTAACGCAGGTATTGTTTCCTACCTTCACCACCTGAGGGCGGCCCATCAGGAAGTCCAGGATCCAGTTGCACAGGGCGGGATTAAGATCCAGGGCCCCGAGCTTAATGATGAGCTTGGAGGGTACTATGGTGTTGGAGGCTGAACAGTAGTCAATTAACAGAATTCTTACATAGGTATTCCTCTTATCCAGATGGGATATGTCAGTGTGCAGTGTGATGGTGATTGCATCATGATCCTTAAATAGCCTCTCAAAACACCTCATGATGATGGATGTGAGTGCTACGGGGTGATAGTAATTTAGTTCAGTTACCTTTGCTTTCTTGGGTACAGGAACAATGGTGGACATCTTGAAGCAACTGGGGACAGCAGACTGGGATAGGGAGAGATTGAATATGTCCGTAAACACTCCAGCCAGCTGGTCTGCGCATGCTCTGAGGACGCAGCTAGGGATGCCGTCCGGGCTGCTTAAATGTCTTACTCGCGTCGGCCACGGAGAACGAGAGCCTACAGTCCTTGGGTGTGGGCAGTGTCGGTGGCACTGTGTTATCCTCAAAGCAGGCAAAGAATGTGTTCAGATTGTTCGGTATCAAGACGTCGGTGTCCGCGACGTGGCTGGTTTTCCCTTTGTAATCTGTGATTTAGTCCCTACCACGTATGACTCGTGTCTGAGCCGTTGAATTGCAACTCCACCTTGTCTCTGTACTAAAATGTTTCTGTTTAATTGCCTTACATAGGGCATAACTCAACTGTTTGTTTTTCAACCATATTCCTGGTCACCTTGCCGTGGTTAAATGCAGTGGTTCGCGCTTTCAGTTTTCCGCAAATGCTGCCATCTATTCACGTAGATGCTGCCATCTATTCACGTTTTAATAATCACAGTGGGAACAACATCCCCTATACACTTCCTGATGAACTCATTCACCGTGTCCGTGTCTACATCAATGTTATTCTTAGAGGCAAACAGAACATATCCCAGTCCGTGTGATCAAAACTATCTTATGCATGGATTCCAATTGGTCAGACCAGCGTTGAATAGACCTTAGCACAGGTACACTGTGCTAAGGTTGAATAGACTAACATTAAATTGACCTTAGCACGGGTACATTGTTTTTGTGTGTCTGACTGCCCAACTTTAAAGGATGTGTCTCTTTACCCAACAGTTAGACTATAGATTCCACGATGCAACACGGTGTCAGTAGAATATGTCCAAATAGTAATATTTAATCATTTAAATTATTTATCAAGTAAGCAGACATGTACGGCTGCAACCCAATTTCCAAATAAAACGCCAACCCGTGGCGTAACTGCAGCAACAGAATTCCGCCGTGACTTTATGTTTTAATTACGCCGTGGTGCCGTATCTTGGTTGTCAACCAAACTCTGCAGAAGTGAAACTAAAAGTTAAGTTTAGGCATGAATTCCGAATGGTTAGGGTTAAGGTTAGGCATTAATTCAGAGTGGTTAAGGTACGGGTTAAGGTTTGTGAAAGCCTTAAAACAAAAAAGCTAAAAAGAGTGCCCAGCACTGGGATTGAACACACAACCCTCTGAGCCAGAGTCTGCAGTTTAAACCCCCCACCATCATCCACAAAGCCCTAATGAGCTGCAAGCCTAGTAGATGATGATAGACGATCATGTTGGCCCTAGTGGATGGCACAGCTTCCACATTTTGCTAGGTCCAAACATAATCTGGTACCAACAGAATCAGTACCTCCTGGCGTATCCATAAGAGATTGCGCTGCACTTATATGCCACTGCACTTAAAGTATAAGATTGAGCTGTGTGTGATAACTTGGTCCACCATGAATGATTGAAATAGACTTACATTTTAATGTCGATTTCATTTTTTGGTGAATCCTAAAATAATATACAATACAACACTATTTCACAGGGTATTGTTGTTTATGCTCACCAGTTTGTTCCAACTATGTGTCGCTAAGCAGAAGAGATTAAGAGAATATCTATACAGCTAACAAAGCATAAAAACAACCCAAATGGAGAACTATTGTCCTAGGGAATTATCAATGGAAATAGTTGATTTTCAGTTCAACATCCTGTCTCTTATACACATCTAGATGTGTATAAGAGACAGGGTCTGAATTCTTTCCAAAGGCACTGTATAGAGACCACAGGAACACAGGTGCATACAGCACAGGAGGTTGGTGGCACCTTAATTGGAGAGAACTGTCTCGTGGTAATTACTGGAGCAGAATCAGTGGAATGGTCTCAAATACAGTACATCAAACACATGGTTTCCAGGTGTTTGATGTCATTCCATTTGCTCTGTTCCGGCCATTATTATGAGCCGTTCTCCCCTCATCAGCCTCCACTGATAGAGATTGTTTAAAAATAAGGGATTAAATACATGTAAAAAAAAAAATATATATATATATATAATCCTGATCTTTCCTGTATCTCTCAGATACTTCAGAACAAGCTTTCTTTTTTCTTGGGGTATAAAAATATTTTGAAGATAAATACACAACGCAGAGGACGAGAGGACAATAATTAATGATCAATAGGGAATTATCAATGGAAATAGTTGATTTTCAGTTCAACATCTGTTTAGAATCTGTGGAATGTCAGTCCTGAACTCAGAGCTACGTGTGCCATGTTCCCATTGATCTGAATTGTCTGTATATTGAGTCTGGAGCAGGATATTTGTTATTTGGCCATCGGCCCAGTTGTACTGCAAGGACTTCTGATTGGTCAACCCCAGGCTAGGGTGGGGGGTTATACATGWCATCCTGTTGCTTTGTTTTGTGGAGAAAAACTAAGGACAGGGAAGACTGAACATCTACTTCTCAGCATAACATCTACTGTATGATTTGTCCTTTTCAAATAAATAGATTTTTCTCCCCCTGATTTGCTTTYGGGTCTGTGTTAATGAAGAATAACATCAACTGCTAACAGGGGACAATCGGTTGCTCCTTGTGTTGAATCTGTTATTCATTCTGTTTCATCAAATAATTTATACGATTTTGTTTATAGTTCAAGGGGTCTTAAAATTCTACATCAAATTACAGAATGATCCTTGCCCTTATTAAAGCAACCCCCCCCCCTCTCTCGCTGGGAGCCCAAATCTTCCCTAAAAGGGCATTGGATAGGCTGAATAAATGCATATCACCTGGATGGAATGGTATTCCTCCTGAGGTCTATGAAAAATATTGGAATCAGTTAGGACCACCATTGTTCAAAATTATTAATACACGCTTTCATTTGGAGATGTGAATACGCACAAATGTTGTATTTTATTTAAAAAAGGTAAGGATGCCACCCAGTGTTCTCACTATCGCCCCCTAGCTTTGATAAACACGGATATTAAACTGTTTTCCGAAATGTTGTCTTTCAGTCTAAGACTTCCCCGATTTCGTCCACACGGACCAAAGCGGGTTTGAAAACCTCTGTTGACTATTACAGACAACAGCTTAAATGCTTCATCAGAAACAACAGCTTCTTGGGCTGTTTTATCTCTCGATGCAGAAAAAGCTTTCGATCAGA
>NC_036848.1:49157812-49179109 GCF_002910315.2 Salvelinus sp. IW2-2015
CTTCTCAGCATAACATCTACTGTATGATTTGTCCTTTTCAAATAAATAGATTTTTCTCCCCCTGATTTGCTTTGGGGTCTGTGTTAATGAAGAATAACATCAACTGCTAACAGGGGACAATCGGTTGCTCCTTGTGTTGAATCTGTTATTCATTCTGTTTCATCAAATAATTATATACGATTTTGTTTATAAGTTCAAGGGGTCTTAAAATTCTACATCAAATTACAGAATGATCCTTGCCCTTATTAAAGCAACCCCCCCCCCTCTCTCGCTGGGAGCCCAAATCTCCCTAAAAGGGCATTGGATAGGCTGAATAAATGCATATCACCTGGATGGAATGGTATTCCTCCTGAGGTCTATGAAAAATATTGGAATCAGTTAGGACCACCATTGTTCAAAATTATTAATACAGCCTTTCATTTGGGAGATGTGAATACAGCACAAATGTTGTATTTTATTTAAAAAAGGTAAGGATGCCACCCAGTGTTCTCACTATCGCCCCCTAGCTTTGATAAACACGGATATTAAACTGTTTTCCGAAATGTTGTCTTTCAGTCTCAAGACTTACCCGATTTCGTCCACACGGACCAAAGCGGGTTTGAAAACCTCTGTTGACTATTACAGACAACAGCTTAAATGCTTCATCAGAAACAACAGCTTCTTGGGCTGTTTTATCTCTCGATGCAGAAAAAGCTTTCGATAGACCAAAATGGTCATACCTCTGGTCTGTCTTGGAATATATGGGAATCGAATCTAATGTAATTAATATGATTAAAATACTATATACCAATCCCTCAGCCATAATTATAACAGGCAATAGCTCCTATGCTCCATTCAGAATCACTAGAAGCAACAGGCAAGGCAACCCAATTTTGCCTTTGCTATTCTTATTGTCCATGTAACCCCTGGCCCAGGCAATTTGTCAATCGATTGAAATAACACCAATTTCCCTATAAACGAATGATCATTGCATGTCATTATATGCAGACGATATTTTACTATATCTAGACAATGTGTCTCAATCGTCCCCAAATGCACTGAAGATCATAGATACATTTAGCTTAATCTCAAGTTGTACAATTCATCTAACCAAATCAGCCCTACTGCCTCTCAAGACCCTCAGGGAGGACTCCATCTCTACTTACAGAATAAAGTTGGCCATTTTAAATATATGTGAGGAGATGTATTTCATACCTTTAACATAACTTTCAAACAAATTCAGTAGATGGAATAATATCCCAGTTGCTTTAACGGCAGAATATCTATTGTCCAAAGGAATATATTGCCATGGCTGAAATTCTGCAGTTCAACACTTCCCATGTCTCCCCCTTCTGGCTATTGGGATCAAATTCATAGTGCGGTTTAAAAATTTATATGGCAAGGTAAACGATCCCGGATAAAATTAACACATTTACAAAGAGGGAAAGACGTAGGAGGAATATCTGTCTTAAACTTTGAATTGTATTTCCAGGCAGTAGCATTTCGCCCCAATCCTAAATCGGACATAATTCTTCTGCCCCCTGGCTGAGTATAGAGAGAAATATGGTCTCTCCTAATGCCGTGGAAGAGAAAGTATTAACTGATATATCCCTTAAACAATGCTTTGGTCTTGTTATTGCCCACACAATTCTATTTGGCAGGGTGGGAAACATGGGTTCTGGGTGGGGAGGGAGGGAGGGGGGATGCGGGCGAGTGGATGAGGACTGAGCGGGGAATGGATTGAGGTTATCTTTGATTGTTTTTGTACCTGTAACCTCCCCTCTGAAAAAAATTACAAAACTAAATAAAAGGTTGCCCGCACCCCCCCCAAAAAAATTGCCACTAAAAATGTATCACGACACGCAGGTTAAAATATCAAAACAAACTCTGAACCAATGACATTAATTTGGGGACAGGTCGAAAAGCATTAAACATGTATGGCAATTTAGCTAGTTAGCTTGCACTTGCTAGCTAATTTGTCCTATTTAGCTAGCTTGCTGTTGCTAGCTAATTTGTCCTATTTAGCTTGCTTGCTGTTGCTAGCTAATTTGTCCTATTTAGCTTGCTTGCTGTTGCTAGCTAATTTGTCCTGGGATATATACTTTGAGTTGTTTTTTACCTGAAAGGCACAAGCTCCTCTACTCCTCTACAATTAATCCACACATAAAACGGTCAACTGAATCGTTTCTAGTCATCTCTCCTCCTTCCAGGCTTTTTCATCTTTGAACATATATGGTGATTGGCATCTAAACTTTCATGGTATTACTACACCGACCAGCAACACAGTTCGTCTTTCAATCACCCACGTGGGTATAACCAATGAGGAGATGGCACGTGGGTACCTGCTTCTATAAATCAATGAGGAGATGGGAGAGGCAGGACTTGCAACGCGATCTGCGTCAGAAATAGGAATGACTTCTATTTTAGCCCTTGGCAACGCAGACGCTCGTTGATGCTCGCAAGCAGTGTGGGTGCAATAATTGAATAACATAGATTCCTAAATTTATTTTGCAATGCTAGCGCACGCAACACGAGTGGTGTGGTCAGCCTGTAATGGTCACTTTATGGACGCTGTAGTCTACTTCTTATCCTATGCCTATATATTGAGCTACAGTAGGTCGGGGCAAGACATTGTGTTTTTTCCCCCTAGTGCTAACGACCCTGTTAAAAATCTGGTATGTGGTTCTCGGTAACAGCCAGATGGCTCATGACTAGAGGCAGGGAGTGTGTTGTGTATCTCCAATCAAGGTAATTTGCGAATTGTCATCGCCATTGGTGTTATATTGGCTTATATGTCATGATAGGGAGATTTGAATTTAACATTGAGCTTCAACCAAAGCCTACTATTATCGCGCCGACCGGCTTTTGTGTTTTGTTGGGCTGGCTAAGGAAGGTGAGATCAGTAGCATGACATGGCAGCTTTTCTATCACTGCTCCACTGGTCTGAGTCGGCTTGCCAGGAGGAGGAAACGGGGGGGATGACCCCAGATATCTCTCCAGATGTCTCTATGTACTGTACCTCATCTCGCTGTAGGCCACCTCATCCTCTTTCCTACTATCTGCCTTATAGTCCAAGTCACTGTAAGAGGTAGCCACATTTCACTGTCAGACAGGACACAACTCAAACTGTTGAGAAAAAAAATGGTTAGCTAATGTTACATGTAAACAGCAACTCTGTTGTGCAGTGTTTGCTAGCATCAGAAAAACTCACTAGCTTCTCTAACATCCATAATACATTCCAGTACACTCCTTCTCCTGTCTTCTTGACATTTGAATCCAAATGTGTGCTGATCAACAGTACCAAACTAACATATTTGCCATGTGTTTGATATATGTCAACAACTCTACAGTTGCATAGGCCATTCCACATAGGCTCCTGGCCTGATGTGTTGACTGAATACACACACACACACACACACACACAACACACACACACTTCAGCACACACACCCAACACACACACACACACACACACAACACACACACACACACACACAACACACACACACACACACACAGCACACAACACACACCACGACACACACACAACAGCACACAGTCTGCTCTCATCTTTATAAGGTGAAATAACTGCACACATCATTCACCATTCTGTTTAGCACAGTCATCTTATAGTGGCCTTTCTCCAGGCCCCTATTATGCTGCTTTACTATAACCCTTTACAATCATTTGCACTATTAACTGTAAGTTTTTGACCTGCACTAGCTCAAACACACTTCAGGCTTTGTAGTGTAATCCATTACATGTAATCTGATATATAATGCATTTTTTAAAATAATTTTTTCTATTTTTTTCTTCTTCCTGTAATCAGTTACGTTACCAACAAAACTATTGTAATCAGATTACAGATACTTTTGGAAAACTAGATGATTACTTCTTGGATAATTCTTTCATTCTGAAAAGATGTTTGCGAAAAAATACATTGACACCTTTCAGTTTTCTCAATGACATTCAATTCAGCATTAAAAAAAGCCACAATTTAAGTTTGTTCCACCTGAGACCACAAGTCAGAGACCACTAAATTACACACCAAATTAGTTTGATAGATCTTTTCTGTAGTCTTCTAATGCCTAAGGGGATAGTAATCCAAAAGTTACTCAAAGTAATTAGATTACGTTACTTTCGGTATTCCAAAAATTATATTACTGATTTACAATTTTGGACAGGTAACTAGTAACTGTAACAGATTACATTTAGAAAATAACCTACCCAAAATAATTTATGATCAGTAGGTCTTCGTCATTCAGATGATCAACGATCCAACGATGGTTTGAATTTCATCCTTTCTTTAGAACTTCCCAGTGGATTAGGATGGGCCTTCGACCACCGACTACCAACCACCCTTAAAGAGCCGAGGAGATTACTCTATTTTATCTGTTCCTTAGACGCTTTCCCCAGCTCTCTCCTCATCTCCACCAAATCCTGGAGCATGTTGCACTAACCTATCGTCTGGATTACTATAATCTCCCAGCTAGAGCCATTGATCCCAATCCAGCTGGAACCACAAGCTCCTAGCAACGATATAGAGGACTAGCATCATTGCTACATGTTGTACTACACCCCATCCAATTATGATTCCCGGGCACTTGGAATTCAGCCGTGGTTATTCTTCAACAGAGAGTGTTGTTGTTGCCATGCAAGTCCTTATAAACTGGAACCAAAATGTGTCTACCAAGGACCAGCATCATTGTGATACTGAAAACAAAGACTGTGTGACTAGGAACCCAATCTCAATATGCTTCCACTTGGGATGTAACCATGGCTGTTCTTTGAATAGTCGTTTTTTTTGGTGCAAGTTGTCATAAGGTACAGCTCTGTGGATAGAGGGTCACAATATCCACATGCTATACATACAGTAGCTGAATTGTTACAAATTTGGGATGGCTGATTCAATAGATTTTTCAGAGGCACTGTAAGAGGAATCATCCCAGGAATCATTATGGTTTGGTTTCAAAATGTAATAAAACATTTAATACCAAAAATCATTTTTATAAGGACAGGTAGCATAGCTTCTTGGTACCTGCTGTATGTTGAGGGCTGTGGTGGTGATAGTCCTCCCTTCTCCTCCTCCCCTATCCTCTCCCCTCCTCTCTTATTCTCTCCTCTCACCTCTCCCCAACTCCTTTAGTTTCCTCCCCCTCCCCTCCCCTCCCCTCCCCTCCCCTCGCCTCCCCACTCCTATTCCTTTTTTTCCTTCCATCCCCTCTCTCTCCCCTCCACTCCTCTCCACTCCCCTCCTCTACTATTTTCTGCTCTTCTTTCCTCTCTTTCCCCTCCCCTTGCCTCCCCTCCTATCCCCTCCCATCCCCTCCTCTCCACACCTACTTTCCTTTCCCCGCTCTTCTCCTCTCCTTTCCTATCCTACAGGGAGGAGGTGAGGCCCCTCGGAGTGTGGTGTCAGGAAATAACCTCACACTCAACGTCAACAAAACAAAGGAGATGATAGTGGACTTCAGGAAACAGCAGAGGGAGCACCCCCCCCCTATCCACATCGACGGGACAGTAGTGGAGAGGGTAGAAAGTTTTAAGTTCCTCAGCGTACACATCACGGACAAACTGAATTGGTCCAACCACACAGACAGCGTGGTGAAGAAGGCGCAGCAGTGCCTCTTCAACCTCCGGAGGCAGAAGAAATTCGGCTTGTCACCGAAAACACTCACAAACTTTTACAGATGCACAATCGAGAGCATCCTGTTGGGCTATATCACCGCCTGGTACGGCAACTGCTCCGCCCACAACCGTAAGGCTCTCCAGAGGGTGGTGAGGTCTGCACAACGCATCACCGGGGGAAAACTACCTGCCCTCCAGGACACCTACACCACCCGATGTCACAGGAAGGCCATAAAGATCATCAAGGACAACAACCACCCGAGCCACTGCCTGTTCACCCCGCTATCATCCAGAAGGCAAGGTCAGTACTGGTGCATCAAAGCAGGGGCCGAGAGAATGAAAAACAGCTTCTATCTCAAGGCCATCAGACTGTTAAACAGCCATCACTAACATGTAGTGGCTGCTGCCATACATGTACATTTTTTTATCACTAGCCACTTTAAACAATGCCACTTAATATAATGTTTACATACCCTACATTACGCATCTCATATGTATATAATGTACTCGATACCATCTACTGCATCTTGCCTATGCCGTTCTGTACCATCACTCATTCATATATCTTTATGTACATATTCTTCATCCCCTTACACTTGTGTGTATAAGGTAGCTGTTGTGAAATTGTTAGGTTAGATTACTCGTTGGTTATTACTGCATTGTCGGAACTAGAAGCACAAGCATTTCGCTACACTCACATTAACATCTGCTAACCATGTGTATGTGACAAATACAATTTAATTTGATTTGATCCCCTCTCCACTCCCCTCTCTTTCCCACCCCTTTCCTATCTTCTCCTCTCCCGTCACCTCTCCTCTCTTTCCTCTCCTTTCCTTTCCTTTCATTCCTCTCTTGTCCCTTTCTGTTGTTTCCTCTCCTTCCCTCTCATTTCCTTTCCTCTCCTCTCCTCTCATTTCCTCTCCTCTCTTTCTTGGTACCTACTATATTTTATGACTATGGTGATAACACTGCACTCTTAGAAAAAAAGATGCTATCTAGAACCTAAAAGGGTTCTTTGGCTGTCCCCATAGGAGAAGTCTTCGTAGAATCCTTTTTGGATCAGGGTAGTACCCTTTTGGGTTCCATGTAGAACCATTTCCACAGATGAACCCTTTCCACAGAGGGTTCTACATGGAACCTAAACAGGTTCTACCAGGAATCAAACAGGGTTCTCCTATGGGGACAGCTGAAGAACCCTTTTGGAACCTTTTATTCTAAGAGTGTGCGCTATGTCTGTGCATGAAGAAGTCTACGTATTAGCTCCAGTACAATCCAGCACTTTAACAATTAAAATTAAATAAGTATCTTCACGCTCCAAGTCTTTTATCTGCCCTAAAAAGCCCGCTGCACAGATAGATAGCTAAGGTCTAGCTAATAGCTGCAGATTAATATATTCAGTTATTTATTTGTGTTTTGCTAAAGCTGATGTGATTATCTAATTTGAATTTATTAGCTTCTGTTTTGTCGTGTAATGTTTTAACATGGTTACAGCTCAAGTAGATTCACATAAATGTCCAGCAAAATAATTTAGCTTAATGAATGAATCAGTTTATTAGAATATCAAATGTATTCATTATCTCTGTTTCAAATGTTTGTGATTAACAAATACTGAAGCTCTTTCAGTGTACCATAATAGATTATAAATGTGGATACATGTAAAAAATATATAATGATGTATTTTAGGTTTTCATTTGATAGATTTTCCTTTCAATCATAATACATTGTTTACTATAATCAGCTGAATATCTCCAATCCCTCCATACATACAGTAACAGCACTAAATATATTTTAATGTGAAATAAAGATGTTTGGTGACGCAGCTGTTGACGTCATTCGAGTCATTTTAGTGGAGTGAGAATATGCATTATTCATAGTAACCATGGAAATGCTTAGAGCTCCAGTGAGTAAACTCAGATATAATTGTAGCTATAAAGCTTTAATATGGCGATCAGGAAGGACACAAAATATTGTGAATGATGTGAGGCATCCAAAATTGAAATAGAGATGAGTGAAGTACATGAGGTGCAATGGTCAGGGTCTTCCTCTAGCCCTCACTGGTGCTGTCCAAGGTGCTGAAAGCTACCAAGAATTTAAGCTACGTTCCAATTCTCCTTCCTTTTCCAGAAGTGTGTACATTTACACTCCCCGTCTTGGGATTGGTGTACTCATTGGCTGGATTGAGTTCCCACCGGTGTAAAATCCATGCAAGAAAATGTGGTGAGAAAGGTGGAAAATCGTGATGCAGACTGTGTCTTTCAGGATCATGGAGCTTTCAGTGGAGAATAGAACAACAAGACCATGTTCAATCCACCTCATATTCCTAGATTTCAAATCCTCAGATAGTCCAAAGATATCGCAATGGTTAACTTACCTCAGCTTCACCTTACCAGCATATGCTCAACAAACAGTGCCAGTACAGGTAGGTCTCCCTTGAGAAAGAGGGAGGTTCATGGCTATCGTTACATGTTGTAACATTCCCAATGTAGTCTGGACACAGCAACCATTGTTGTATTCATTTATTTGTTCTTAATGTCTTAGAAAGACAGACTGTGTATGAAATCTGAGAATAATAACCAGTCCTTTATATTCCACAGTGCCCGCCAAGGTACCAGATTCATTGCAAGAGCTAGGCAATGTTCCAAAGGGCAACATATTCCCTATATACTGCACTACTTTTGACCAGCACCCATACTATTGCACTATGTAGGAAATAGGATGCCATTTGGGAGGCAGGCATTGTCTATGTCTTCCTCCATATGTCCAGCCTAGCCACTGGAAACCGTCAATTTATTTTAAGTAATGGTCAACACTAGCTCGAAGAGAATGGATGTTGTGTTGGTTAGTTACAGCACTAAAAGCATCACTAGATCCTCAATAGCTATTTGGCTAATCCCTGTTAAAATTAATTTCTCAGCCCGTCAAGTTCCATTCATTTCAGTTAGTTTACTGTAGTGTGGAAAATAGAAAAAATGTATTATTAATCCTATTGCCATGCGTCTGGGGTGATGCACAGCCGACCTTTAGCGATGGCAGCATCATCTGAAAGTATGGGGATGCCATGGGAAGTCCAAGTGGTCCCACATTCTGAATACGGGTCAGATGGCAACAGTCAGGCCAGGAGTCTATGGGGGAGAGAACCCACACAGCATTTGAGCACAGATACAGCAGGTTGGGATAAGTAAAAGGCCTGGCTGGGGGTGATGTTGATCAGAGTTGCGGTCTAGTCCATTTCAATTCAGTCTATTCAGGAAGTAAACTGAAATTCCATTTCCAATTGTCCTCATATTTATTTGAAATGTAGTTGACCCCAATCCTGATGGGGATTGAATAGTATTTGGGGGGGAGTTGCAGGAGTTCCAGGTCAGTAGAGAGAAGAAGAAGAGGGGCAGAGATGACTAACAGAGTGGGATGATTGTGGAAGAAGCGATGGGGATGGATTAAGTGTCTTTTGGGGGAAGTAGCAGTTCTAGGTTTAGTGGAAGGAAGGTGAGTGGCTCATTTGGCTGAATGCCCAGCGGCCTCTCCTCTCCTCCTGATCCATGCTTCTAGAGGGTTGTAGTTGCCTTGGGAGAAGCAGTAGTAGTGGGTGATACAAGCATGGCTCAGAGGAAAAGGAAAACTCAAAGGAGAAAAAAAAGAGATCGTCAGATGATAGTAGTCTAACCCATCATGAATGAACTGAATACAGACAAAGCCCATCGCATAAAAAAAGTGAAATGACAGTAGCCTGACTCATCATTACGATCTGAATACAGGAGTGCAGCTGACACATCAGCCTTACACAAAGCTCAGTTCTGCAAAAAGCGAATTAGTGCATTTTATTTTGCTAATGTATTTCCTATTGACCTCCTGTAAGCCTCCATTAGGATCCAACATTAGCTGAATGGAGGCCGGTAGTTACTGTGACTACAGCTGAGGTTGTTTTATCGGCTACTGAATGGGTACATCCCAAATGGCACCGTAGTCCCTGTGTAGTGCACTACTTTAGGGCTATATAGGGCCCTGGTCAAAAGTAGAGCACTATATAGGTCATAGAGTGTCATTTGGGACTCATGCATAGGCTACTGTATGTGTCCATTTCCAGCCCTCATTCATACCTATCTGAGTAAGAGTTAAGGGGATGTATTACTCCTTTTACTGGCATCAATTGGAGAATGGATAAATGACTGTATTAGCTATTCTCAAGGCTGCTATGACTTGGAGTATATACTGTAAAGCAGGTATTCCCAAACTGGGATATGCGCAATGCCGTCGGGGCAACGCCAAATAAAAACGTGATTCACATTTCTTTTTTAAATAGGAACAAAATAAATAAATATGTATGTATATATATATATATATATATATATATACAGCATGTGAGAGTGGATTCTCGGCCGTCACTAGCATGAAAACTAAATACAGGCACAGCCTGTGTCTGGAAAATGATTTAAGACTGAGACTCTCCAATACAGTCCAACTGTCACGAATTGACTGGGGAATGGAAGATGGGTGTGACCGCAGAAACCTGCTCACATCCTGGTTTACTCGCTCCACATGCCCATTACTCTCGGGGTGGAAACCCGAGGTCAAGCTGACCGAGACCCCCAGTCTCTCCATAAACGTCCTCCAAACTCTGGACGTGAATTGGGGACCCCGATCAGAAACGATGTCCTCAGGCACCCCGTAGTGCCGGAAGACATGGGTAAACAGGGCCTCCGCAGTCTGCAGGGCCGTAGGGAGACCGGGCAACGGGATGAGACGGCAGGACTTAGAAAACCGATCCACAACYACCAGGATCGTKGTACTTCCCTGGGACGGGGGAAGGTCGGTGAGGAAGTCCACCGACAAGTGTGACCACGGCCGTTGTGGAACGGGGAGGGGCTGTAACTTCCCTCTAGGCAAGTGTCGAGGAGCCTTGCTCTGAGCGCACACCGAGCAGGAGGAGACATAAAATCTCACGTCCTTAGCCAACGTGGGCCACCAGTACCTCCCCCTAAGGCTCCGCACTGTCCTCTCGATGCCAGGATGACCCGAGGAGGGTAGAGTATGAGCCCAACGTATTAATTTATCACGGACCCCCCTAGGTACGTACTGAGCCCCTGCTGGACACTGAGGGGGGGCAGGCTCTAACCGTGATGCCCTCTCTATCTCCACGTCCACCTCCCATACTACCGGTGCCACGAGACATGAAGGTGGAATGATGGGGGTCGGCTCGACGGACCGCTCCTCGGTATCATAGAGGCGGGACAGCGCGTCGGCCTTAGTGTTTTGGGAGCCTGGCCGGTACGAGATGGTGAAGCGAAACCGGGTAAAGAACATGGCCCATCTAGCCTGACGCGGATTCATTCTCCTCGCTGCCCGAATATACTCGAGATTACGATGGTCAGTCCAGATGAGAAAAGGGTGCTTAGCCCCCTCAAGCCAATGTCTCCACACCTTCAGAGCCTTGACTACAGCTAACAACTCCCGGTCCCCCATGTCATAGTTTCGCTCCGCCGGACCGAGCTTCCTCGAAAAAAAAGCACAAGGGCGGAGCTTTGGTGGCGTGCCCGAGCGCTGGGACAGCACGGCCCCTACCCCAGCCTCGGACGCGTCCACCTCCACTATGAACGCTAAAGAGGGGTCCGGATGCGCCAACACGGGCGCATTGGTGAACAGCTCCTTCAGACGACTGAAAGCTCTGCCCGCCTCTGCTGACCAACTTAAGCGCGCCGGTCCTCCCTTCAGCAGTGAGGTAATGGAAGTAGCCACCTGACCAAAACCCCGGATAAACCTCCGGTAGTAATTGGCAAACTCTAAAAACCGCTGCACCTCTTTCACCGTGGTCGGAGTCGGCCAATTACGCACGGCTGTAACGCGGTCACACTCCATTACCACCCCGGAGGTGGAAATACGATAACCCAGGAAGGAAACGGCCTGTTTGAAGAATACACATTTCTCGGCCTTGACATACAGGTCATGCTCCAGCAGTCGCCCAAGTATCTTACGCACCAGAGACACGTGCTCATCAATGTACACTACCACTCCCTGCCCGTGCAGGTCTGGGAGAATCTCATCTACGAAGGATTGGAAGACGGCTGGAGAATTCTCCAACCCATATGACATGACGAGGTACTCATAATGGCCAGATGTAGTACTAAATGCGGTTTTCCACTCTTCTCCTCCCCGGATACGCACCAGATTATACGCACTCCTCAGGTCCAGTTTTGTGAAGAAGCGCGCCCTGTGAAATGATTCCACCGCCGTAGCGATGAGAGGTAGTGGGTAACTAAACCCCACTGTGATAGAATTTAGACCTCGATAATCAATGCACGGACGCAGACCTCCCTCCTTCTTCTCCACTAAAAAGAAGCTTGAGGAGACGGGTGATGTGGAGGGCCGAATGTACCCCTGTCCCAGCGATTCAGCGACATATGTCTCCATAGCCACTGTCTCCTCCTGGGACAATGGGTACACATGACTCCTAGGAAGTGCAGCGTTCTCCAGGAGGTTTATTGCGCAGTCCCCTCGACGATGGGTTGGTAATTGGGTCGCCTTCCTCTTACTGAAAGCGATAGCCAAATCGGCATATTCAGAGGGAATGCGCACGGTGGAAACCTGGACTCTCCACCGTAGTTGCACCAATGGAAACTCCTATACACCTGCCTGAACACTCCTCTGACCACCCTCTAAGAGCCCCCTGTCGCCAGGAAATCACCGGGTTGTGATGAGCTAGCCAGGGAATTCCCAACACCACTGGAAACGCAGGTGAATCGATAAGGAATAGACTAATCCGCTCCTTATGACCACCCTGCGATACCATGTCCAGTGGCACCGTGGCCTCCCTGACCACTCCTGACCCTAATGGTCGGCTATCTAAGGAGTTTACGGGGAAAGGTAGGTCTAACGACATCAGGGGAATCCCTAGCATTAATGCGAGCCCACGATTCATGAATTTCCCAGCTGCGCCTGAATTGACTAGCGCCTTATGCTGTAGAGAGGGAGAAAAACTATTTTCCTGGGTTAACACAAACATATGACCGACAGGAATCTCTGGGTGAGTCTGGTGCCGAGTAGTGCTCCGCCTGCCCTCCCGACTCCCAGAGGAGCTCCTCCAGCACCGGTCGGCCGTGTGTCCTCGCCGACCACAACTGGTGCAGGAGGAAACTCCTCCTCCGGTCCCCCTCGATGCAGCCCCTCCTAACTCCATGGGGATGGGAGCAGGAGGGCCTGAGGGTGGAAACAACAGGGCCTGTTCCGGACGCCCACGGGCAGCCAGCAGGTTGTCTAGACGAATGGACATGTCTATGAGTTCATCCAAGGTAAAGGTGGTGTCCCGACGCGCTAGCTCCCTGCGGACGTCCTCCCTGAGGCTACATCGGTAGTGGTCCATCAAAGCCCTGTCGTTCCACCCCGCTCCTGCGGCCAAGGTCCGGAACTCCAGGGCAAAGTCCTGCAAGCTCCTTGTCTCCTGTCGCAGGTGGAACAGCCATTCACCCGCCACCCAACCCTCTGGTGGGTGATCGAACACAGCTCGGAATCGGCGGATGAACTCGGGGTAGTGATCCCTCGCTGAGTCTGGGTCATTCCACACTGCGTTAGCCCACTCCAGGGCTCGTCCCGTCAGACAGGAGACGAGGACGCTCACGCTCTCCTCCCCTGAGGGAGTAGGACGGACGGTTGCCAGGTATAATTCCAGTTGGAGGAGGAACCCCTGACACCCAGCTGCCATCCCATCATACTCCCTGGGGAGCGCCAGACGCAGGGCACTGGAGCCGGATGCTGAAGCAGGGGTAGGTGGTGCTGGTGGAGGGGGCGCTGGAGATGAGGTGGGAAGGCCACTCCTCTCCCATCGGTCCATCCTCTCCATCATCAGATCCATTGCCGATCCTATTCGGTGGAGAATGGTGGTGTGATGGAGGACCCTCTCCTCCATCGATGGGAGAGGAGGTGCGGCTGCTCCTGCTGATTCCATGATTCAGGTGTGGGATTCTGTCACGAATTGACTGGGTGTGTAAGGTAAGAATCAGGCACAGAGAGCAGAGAGTTCCAAAGGGAAAAGTGCACTTTAATCTGGCACCAAAATACAATGCCCAAAACACAGGGCGCGAAAATACTGACCAACCCAAAACAAAGGGTACACGGTCCGGAGCACTAACCAACCCAACGACACAACACGTAACACAAAATTAATCCCGCACAAAACAAGGGCGGGTTTACTAGGCTTAAATAAGGAAGCCCATCAGGAAAACACAATTAGACATAGGTGCAACTAATAAGACAAAACAAACAGAAAAAGGAAAAGGGAACAGTGGCGGCTAGTAGGCCGGTGACGACGACCGCCGAGCACCGCCCGAACAGGCAGGGGAGCCTACTTCGGCGGGAGTCGTGACACCAACATTGCAGAGTTAAGTGCATCCTTTCAAGCACACCCTTCTCATTAACCTGTGGTTAATTAGTTATTCACAATTTTCAATGAACAAATATGGTTTTATATGTAAGATGGTAAAATAAAGAGCAACATTATTGATTATTATTATATTATTATTTGCGCCCTGGTCCTATCTTTGTCGCTTCCCTCGAGTCGGGTTGTGTTGAATACGTTTAATAAACGTATCGTATAGTGTGTGTGTGGCAGGCTTACAATGATGTCAAAAAACAACATTTGAGAGTGTGCTGACCCTGGTGCTAGAGGGGGTACGCAGCTGGAGGTTGAATGTTTGAAGGGGTAAGGGACTAAAAAAGTGTGGGAACCACTGCTAAAGGATTAGTGAAGCTTATGCACTGAGTGTACAACACATTAGGAATACCATCCTAATATTGAGTGGCTCCCCCTTTCACCCTCAGAACAGCCTCAATTTTTCAGGACAAGGAGTCTATAAGGTGTCGAAAGCGTTCCACAGGAATGCTGGCCCATGTTGACTCCAATGCTTCCCACAGTTGTGTCAAGTTGGCTGGATGTCCTCTGGGTGGTGGACCATTCTTGATACAGACGGGAAACTGTCGAGTGTGAAAAACCCAGCAGCATTGCAGTTCTTGAAACACTCAAACAGGTGCGCCTGGCACCTAATACCATACCCCGTTCAAAGGTACATACATCTTTTGTCTTGCCCATTCGCCCTCAGAATGGCACACATACACAATCCATGTTTCAATTGTCTCAGGGCTTAATAATCATTATTTAAACAGTTTTTTCCACTTCATCTACACTGATTGAAGTGGATTTAACAAGTGACATCAATAAGGGATCATCGCTTTCACCTGGATTCACCTGGTCAGTCTATGTCATGGAACAAGCAGGAGTTCCTAATGTCTTGTACACCCAGTGTATGTTGCGCTTATGAACACTGAAGTGTTATTTTGTTGTTAATTTAAATACAATTAGACCATTATAATGTAATGTATCTCAGAAGCAAAATATATCTTGAAGACAATTAACAAATGTCCTTGTTTCTGTCTTGACTAGTCCAACCAGTCTCATGTTGAAGACTTTATTTATTATAACATTTCTCAATCACTGTGTCTCTAACACTTTCTCCTGATTGCATATAACGTTTCCCAATCACTGTGTCTCTAACATGTCCTCATGAATATAACGTTTCTCAAACACTTTCTCCTGATCGCTTATAACTCTGACACAGACATCAAGTCCAAGTCCTGTCAACTCTGAACAAATGACAATGAAGATGGAAGTGAAACTGTATTTGACAAACATACTCAAGGCTATCCACTCCCTATGTACTACCATTGGAATGTGCACCAAGGCTCACACACAACAGCGGCACATGCACCCTCACTCACGTGCACACACAGCACACACACAGCTACCACACACACACACACACACACACACAACACACACACACACACACCACACACACCAACACACACACACACACACACAACACACACACACACACAAAAACCACAACACCACACACACACACACCGCTACACGCACCCTCACAACACGCCGACGCAACTCACATAACAGCAACACACCAACAGGCCAAAGTTGCACTATGCCACATATCAAACCCACTCCTCACATGGGGCCGCAGCTTGACTGCATAGTGATGTGGATAACGCTGATAATAACACTCCTAGATGACATTACTGTGTCCCTACTGTGTCACTGGGAATTATTCTGCTCTTGTTTTTACTGAAACACACAGTAGAGGCAGTGATGATGGTCATTATGAATAATCTAGTCTCCAACAACCTCTGTCTGTCTGTTCTTCTCCACATGATCCGTCTCTCTCTCTCTCTCTCTCTCTCTCTCTCTCTCTCTCTCTCACACTTTCTCTCTCTCTCTCCTTCTTCCTCTACCTCTCCCCCTACCCCCCTCTCTCTTTACCTCTCTCGCTTTCTCCCTCTCCCTCTTTTTCCTTCCCTCTCTCTCTCTCTTTCTCTCTCTCTCTCTCTCTCTCTCTACCTCTCTCTCTCTCTCTTTCTCGCTAACATCATCATTTGCTTCTCTTCTGTCTTCTTTGTTCGCTGGCTTTCTGGCTGGCAGTGTTTCAAGACGCTCATCACTGTGAATCATTGTTAATATTATGCATCATCTTCCTCCTCTTCTTTCTCCTCTTCACTCCCCTCCCTCTCTGCTTGCTGTGGCGAGGGACTGACTCTCATCCTCCTTCTCCACCTCCTACTCAATCTTACCTCCCTCTCTACTTGGCAGTGGAGTGAGCAAGTGACTCCATCTTTGTTTTTGGCACTGTGGGGTGAGCTGAGAGCATGGGGTGCTAACTAATTATAGGCAGGCAAACTTCAACAGGCTCCTCTCTCAGTATCAATGACCTTTATCAGTCAGCACACTGGGATTCACATTGTCAGGCAAATACACACATACACACACACATACACACACAGACTGACAGATTCCCCAGGAAGCTGTGCTCAGCGCTAGTTGAGTCAGAGATAAACCATCAAACAACAGGCTCATTAGGTTGCAGAAGACACATCACATCCTATCGTCACGGTGATCAGGTGTTCCTACACAATACCGGGACCACCAGTCATCTTATTGTGCTCCAAAAGTGATCTACCTAGAACCAAAAAGGGTTCTACATGGAACCAAAAGGGGTTCTTCAAGGAGTTCTTGAAGGGGACAGCTGAAGGGGGACAGCTGAAGACCGTTATTGGGTCTAGACAGCACCTTTTTTCTAAGAGTGTAGCCTTCCCTCATCTCTTCCATTCCCCATCTCTCTACCCTCATATATCTCTGTCCCATCTCTCTCCCCTAATCTCATCCATTCCCCATCTCTCCTCTCATCTCTCCCATTCCCAATCTCTATACCCCATCCCCCCCATCTCTCTCCCCTAATCTCATCCATTCCCCATCTCTCTCCCCCATCTCTCTCTTCCCTCATCTCTCTCCCCTCATCTCTCTCTCCACTTATCACTCTCTGCCCTCATGCCTCCCTCAGTCATCCCCATTCCTCATTAGCCAGTCTGAATCATTCATTCTCATTGCAGCATTCAGCATCTGCCTTAAAAAGATCAACACATTACACAGACATGCACCATGTTTGCTTGCTTTGTACTGTTCATTTCACTACCACGGCTATGTATGTTCAAACTGCAGGAGGATAGGGGATGAGCCCCAAATGGCAACCTATTCCCTAATAGTGCACTACTTTTGAATAGAGCCAAAAGACAAAAGGCATTTGGGACACATCAAGAGTTAAATGAGTTATTTTCTTTAATGATGAAGGTCACATTCTAAGTTAATTAAAAATGTTCTGTTGAAAAAAATTATGGCAAATAGGAAAAGTAGAAATATGTGTCTCAAAATGTCACCCTATTCCCTATGTAATACACTATCTATGGACCCTGGTGAAAAGTAGTGCACTACATAGGGAATAATGTGCTGTTTGGGACAGAGACCAAGAGTAATATAGTTTAATGAGCTCCCTGGTGAAACCACATAAGTCATAGTTTCAGATGTCAAAAATGCACATGTGTACATGTCTATTACAGTGAGGATGGTGACATTTCAATTGCACTATGCACTTTCAGTTATTGTTAATAGAACGGTAGTTGTGTCCTGTTTTTCTAGCTTTCTGACAACTGTCAGGCAGTAAAATGATCAAGCTAACACACAAAGACTCATGTGCTCACTCACAGAAACACACACACACAATTCTATGGTGAAAAAGTGATAATCATATTCTAGTGACCTGACACTTGTAGATATGGAACGAGCATGATCCATGTTGGGGTCAATCAGACAACATGCTGATGACTAACATACAATAGAATAGATCACTAGATCAGTTGGAAGACAACTAGCTAGAACATTCTAAGTCAAAACAAATATTCCAGAAATATCTAGTACGCTGATATAAAATAGTGTCATCATCATATCACATTTATGGACTGTATGTTTGCAGAGTCTATGTAAAGACTTTTGTCCCAATTCAACACATATCTTGGTAAACCCGAGGCAGTTAGATTTTACATGACAGACCCCTTATAAGAATCCATCTGCCTCACACAGCAACAAGTCTCAGTCAGTACTTCTACAGTGTAAAAGCACATTGGTAAAAACAGTTCTGTCCATGGGAATACACATGGCAGTACACAGAACACAACACTTAGTCCAGTCCTCTATTCCTTCCTCTGTCCCTTCTCTGAGGAGTTCCATGTTCATTCTGATTCCACAGACTAGACTTGTCATGAGAGGGTTGAGGGTTGAAAAATGTTTCTCTTCTTCCAAGCCCATTAGCTGTAGTCGTGAGTGTGTGTGTGTGTGTGTGTGTGTGTGTGTGTGTGTGTGTAGAGGACATAGAGTGACCATAATTGTCCTCTCAGCGGCCCTGGAGTATACCGTATGCTAATGCACTTCTGCTGTACATGGAGGGGACTAATGGGGGAGGTGGGGGCTGAGAGAACGAGGAGAAGAGGCTGGCAGGGGTCTTCTTAAGGTCTGCCATCTTGGCTGTGTCTCAAATTTCCCTACATAGTGCACTACTTTTGACCAAAGCCCTGTAGGGAGCCCTGGTGAAAAGTAGTGTGATATATAGGGAATAGCGTGCCATTTGGGATACAACCAAGGTTTGCCATCTTGTCTCCCTAGAGGGCGAGTGTAAGTACAGAGATGGGGGTGAGAGGTGGGTGGGAGGTAAGGGGTGAGAAGGGAGTTAAAGGGGTCTATAGCCACCTGCTGTGGACCTTCACTTCCTCCTGAATCGATTCCCCTGTCCAGCGTGTAATTAGGCTCCTCGACAAGAGACAGAAAGTGGTTATGTGGGAGAGAGGGATGGAGTGAAGGAGGAGTGGAGAGAGGAAGGGAAGAGAAGGGGGGTTAGAGTTCTGTCTTTCTTTCTCTTTGTTGTGTAGGAGGAGTAGAGACACAGTAGTTGAGAAGAATCGAGACACAGGAGTTGAGAAGAGTCGAGACACAGGAGTTGAGAAGAGTCGAGACACAGGAGTTGAGAAGAGTCGAGACACAGGATGGATCAACTTTGAGAGGTCGAGGCAAAGGAGGTTGAGCAAGGTCGAGGCAAGGAGTTGAAAGATCGAGGCAGAAGGAGTGAGAAGAGTCGAGGCAAAGGAGTTGAGAAGAGTCGAGGCAAAGGATGTGAGAAAGAGTCGAGGCAAAGGAGTTGAGAAAGTCGAGCCACAGGAGTTGAGAAAGATACGAGACACAGGAGTGAGAGAGTCGAGACACAGGAGTTGAGAAGAAGTCGAGGCAAGGAGTTGAGAGATCTGAGGCAAAGGAGTTGAGAAGAGTCGAGGCAAAGGAGTTGAGAAGAGTCGAGGCAAAGGAGTTGAGAAGAGTCGAGACACAGGAGTTGAGAAGGGTCGACACACAGGAGTTGAGAAGGGTCGAGACACAGGAGTTGAGAAGGGTCGAGACACAGGAGTTGAGAAAAAATGAGACACAGGAGTTGAGAAAAAATGAGACACAGGAGTTGAGAAGGGTCGACACACAGGAGTTGAGAAGGGTCGAGACACAGGAGTTGAGAAAAAATGAGACACAGGAGTTGAGAAAAAATGAGACACAGGAGTTGAGAAGGGTCGAGACGCAGGAGTTGAGAAGGGTCGAGACACAGGAGATGAGAAAAAACGAGACACAGGAGGCCTTCGCCTGTTTCACAAAGACCTTGCTGTTCTTATCCCCTCAGTAGCAGCCATAGGGGTTATGAGGGTGATTGAAAGAAAGATGACTAGGAGGAGAGAGAGTGAGTAAGAGAGAGAGAGAGAAAGAGAGAGAGCGAGCGAGAGGGGGGAATGAGTAAGAGAAATAGAGAGAGAGAGCGAGAGGGAGGGAGGGAGGGAGGGAGGGAGGGGTATGAAAGAGAGGAGATCAGGGAAAGGATAGAGGAGAGGGGAGAGCTGGGCTCTTGAGAAGCATTTACAGCAAATGTCACTTTGGCTGTCTTGCTGTGTTGTCCCAATTTGTCTTGTCAAACAAAGCAGCCCTTCTGCAGGTGATGAAGCTGTGGATCATAATTAGTTTGTAATTACCAGAGGACAAAGAGGAAACATACAACAATTAGGCTTAGTCTTAAGCTGATTTAATAAAAATGTGTCTCAATCTCAGATGAATTTAATTCTGAAGAACCGTTCCTATTGTTTGGATGCCTGGCTGAAGGTTCTGGAAGTGACATGATTATAACTCTATATACTGTACATCTTAATGACATAATAGCAGCACTACACGTACACAAAATAATAATCATCAGTTATTATAATAGCACTTTTAATTTCATTCAGAATCTTACAGCATGCAGAACAAAATATATCATGACTAGGCCTGAACTACAACACTACACCAGATTGAAATTCAATCGAGTACAGGCTTCACTGAATGAACTACAGAGACAGAACACGAATATGAGATTGTATTTATTAGTTTGGGGAATGGCGTCATCTCCGAGGGGTGATCCTCAGGAGCCAGATGATGTGATGGCAGGTAGACCTACGCGGGGCAGCTGGGATCGAACCCCCCCCCCCCCCGCTGGGAGAAAGGAGTTCCAATGATGAGCCTGGTGGTGGTGAGGAGGTGGAGGTCGCTGGTAACTTTTGCTGTAACACAGCAAGAGAGAGAACAAGGTAAGTTGACATATACATCCCAAGATGTATGTCTACTGGTGGAGAGAGGAAGGGGATTATTACTGTCCCATACGTTATCCAGCCAGCTGGGTGGAGTTGCGTTATTGTGCCGTGATGAATGACATGAATGACATTCTAATAGTATAAGAGGAGGAGCGACTTGACGGTATGCTGAGGATGATAACATTTGTAAACACCAACATATACATTCCAACTATGCCCATAGAAGAGGAAGCAATGTGAATTATATTGTGCTTACGGAATGAAGTTAAAATTGAGCTAGCCATTTAGACCTACTGATTGAACTATCGTATCTACATAAGGGTTTATACACTTATCTCAATGATACATGCAGTAGTTATCATCCTTCACATTTTAATACTAAGATGATCAAACCCCAAATTGAAAACTTGTGTGTGTGTGTGTGTGTGTGTGTGCGTGCGCGCGCGCGCGCGCGCCGTGTGTTGTGTGGTGGTGTTGTGTGTGTGTGTGTGTGTGTGTGTGTGTTGGTGTGTGTGGTGTGTGGAGTGTTAACTATTCTTGTGGGGACCAGAAGTCCCTACAAGAATAGTAAACAAAGTAAAAACTGACAACTGGGACATTTTTGTTAGTCCCCACAAGGTCAAATGCTATTTCTAGGGTGGGTTAAGTTGATAGTGTGGG
>NC_036848.1:49182396-49259901 GCF_002910315.2 Salvelinus sp. IW2-2015
GCTAATGAAGTCAGCTTGGCATAGTAGAATGTAAGTCAGCTCAGGATGTATGAAGTCAGCAATGGAGCTAATGAAGCTCAGCTTGATGTAATGAATCAGCTGGAGTGTAATGAATGTCACCTGGATGTAGTTCAGCCTCAGCTAGGCATGTAAGCTGATGTCAGCTGGAATCTGTAATGCACGTCAGCTGGCAGTCTTAATGACTGTCAGTCTAAGGACCATTGTACTGATAGTCAGCTGCATGTAATGCATGCTCAGCTGGGATGTAATGAAGTCAGCGGATGCTAATGAAGTCAGCCGGGTGTAGCGATGTCCATACCGCAGAGTACGCACCCTAGCCCTCAACACAGCAAGCGCGCGCATGAGTCCTCAATCAGCCACTTGTCATCATCCCGCTCTGCCGATTACTGCAACTCGCATGTCTGCTGGGCTCCCTCCTGCCTGCATTAAACCCCTACACTCATCCAGCAACGCCGCCAGCCCGTCTAGGTGTTCAACCTTCCCAACTTCTCTCACGTCACCCCGCTCCTCCGCTCTCATCCACTGGCCTCCAGTTCAAGCCTCGCATCCGCCCTACAAGACCATCGGTGCTTGCCTACGGCAGCTGCCTGAGGCGAATGGCACCTCAGCTAACCTCCAGGCTATGATCAGCCCTACACCCAACAACGGTAAAAAAAAAAAAAAAAAAAACTCCGGCACTAGCGTTCCATCCACCTCTGGTCCTGCTCCCCTCCCTACACTGAGGAAGCTACAGTATCCCGCTCAGCCCAGTCAAAACTGTTCCCGGCCTGCTCTAGCGCCCCCCCCAATGGTGAACAAACCTCCCTCACGCACGCCAGCGAAGCCGGCAGTTCAGATCACCACCTTCCGGAGCACACCTGAAGACCCCAACCTCTTTATAGCACATACCTAGATAGGATAAAGTAATCTTCTCACCCCCCCCCCCCCCCCCACCGCCCCCCCCCCCTTCAAGATTTCAGATAGCACTATTGTAAAGCTGGTCTGTTCCACTGGATGTCATAAGCGTGAATTGCCACCAATTTGTAAGTCGCCTCTGAGTAATGCAGCGTCTGCTAAATGCACTTAAATGTAAATGTAAAGCTGAATGTCAGCTGGATGTAATTGCCATGTCAGCTGCATGTAGTGAAGTCACTGGATTGTAACGATAGTCCAGCCTGGATTGACTAGTGAATCCAGCTAGCCGATGAACGATGTCAGCTGGATGCTAGTGCAAGTCAGGCTGGCATGTATATCGATGTCAGACTGATGCTATGATGTCCACTGGACTTAATGTAAGTCAGCCTAGCCGCATCGTAATGCAAGTCGCTGACTGTTAATGAAGTCAGACCTGCCGATGTTAATTGCATGTCAGCTAGATTGCTAATACGTGCAACCCTCAGCCCTAGGCAGTAATGATGTCAGCCTGGCCATGTTAATGAAGATCCAGCTGCGCCATGTAATCAAGTCACGCTGCGATAGTTAAATGATGTTCAGCTAGCCGAAATTGATATCTAAGTTCATGCTAGGAATGTTAATGCAAGTCACTGATGTAATATGTCAGCTGATGTAGATGAGTCAAGCATGGAATGAATGAAATGTCAGCTGCGCATGTACATGATGCCTCAGCTAGCGATTGTAGTGATAATCAAGAAACACAACAAAAACCGGGTGGAGCTATATGAAGTACAGCTCGATTAATGATGTCAGCTGATGTAAATGCAAGTCAGCCTGCCGCGATGTAATGAAGTCAGCCTGGCCAATGTAATGAAGTCAGCTGGCAATAATGCAAGTCAGCTAGAGCTAAACGCCATGTCAGCTGGATGTAATAACTCAGACTGTCGATAGCTACCCTCGAATGTCAGCTGTGCATGCTAAATCTAGAATGTCAGCGTGCGAATGTAATGAACGTCAGCGATGCAGTAATGAACGTCAGCCTCATGCGATCGTAATGTCACCGAATGAAGTTAAAATGAGCTAATAGCGCCATTAACCACTGATGAACTATCGTATCTACATAAGGTTTATACACTTATCTCAATGATACATGCAGTAGTTATCATCCTTCACATTTTAATACTAAATGATCAAACCCCAAATTAAAAACTTGTGTGTGTGGTGTGTGTGCTGTGCGCGCGCGCGCGCGCGCGCCGTGTGTGTGTGTGTGTGTTTGTGTGTGTTGTGTGTGTGGTGTGTGTGTGTGTTGTGTGTGTGTGCTGTGTTAACTATTCTTGTGGGGACCAGAAGTCCCTACAAGAATAAGTAAACAAAGTAAAAATTGACCAACTGGGGACATTTTTGTTAGTCCCCACAAGGTCAAATGCTATTTCTAGGGTTTAGGGTTAAGGTTAGAATTAGTTTAGGGTTAGAATATCAGTTAAATATTAAGGTTAGGAAGCTAGGGTTATTGTAGGGTTAGGGTTAGGAGCTAGGGTTAGGTTTAGGGGTTTAGGATAAAGTTTAGGTTTGTTAGGGTTAGGTTAGTTGGTGTTCGGGAGTTGTTAGGTTAGGGTTGGGTAAGAGTACGTTAGGATTATGGTGGTTATGGTTAGAGGTTAGGAAATAGATTTTAAGGACTGAATGATGGCCCCCACAAGTAGCTTACAAACTGTATGTGTGTGGTGTAGTGTTGGGGGGGCATTATAATAAGCAAAAAAAAACCATCACAACAATTTCAAAGTTTTACTGAGTTACAGTTCATATAAGGAAATAAGTACATTTTAATTAATTAATTAGGCCCTAATCTATTGATTTCACAACTGGGCAGGGGGGCAGCCATGCATGGGCCTTGGAGGGCATAGGCCCACCCACTTGACAGCTAGGCCCACCCACTGGGGAGCCAGGCCCAGCTAATCAGCATTAGTTTTTCCCCACAAAAGTGCTTTATTACAGACAGAAAGACTTCAGTAAAAGTTATATTTATTTTCACATCAAGGGCCCCAGTCTCTTTCCCTGAGAAAAACATCTAGGCAAAATCCTTTTAAACATAGGACTTGATGTCTGACTATCTATTATTAAAACACCTTTTTGATTGATCTCAACCTCACTGCTTCAGGCAAAGTAACCACAACAACACAAGAGTATGTTTGAGTTGGGACCCCCATAAAGTTGGGACACCAAACTCTAAATCTCAGGGCATTTAATTCCAATGACCACTTCTATGACTGTACAATACTCAATCTGTATGGATGATCTGTTGGGATATAGTTTTAATGTCTTCAGTGTATTACTCTTGCTCCCCTCCTCAATTTATAATGTGTGATCTGCAAGCTGTTTAAATTATGCATTGATACATGAGAGATACGTTCAGACCTTCGGATTCTGCCCAAAAAATTGGACTAATTCACAAATAGTGTGGGGTGAGAAAATAGAATGTAAAAATTCGAAGAATCTTGTATAATTAATGAATGCAGTTTCAAGAACGCACAGTGCCTTCGGAAAGTATTCACTCCCCTTGACTTCTTCCACATTTTGTTGTGTTACAGACTGTATTTAAAATGTATTACATTTATATTTTTTTACACTGCCCTACACACAATACCCTGTAATGTCAAAGTGGAATGATATTTTTCAATTTGTTTACAAATTAATTAAACATTTAAAACGGAAATATCTTGAGTCAATAAGTATTGAACCCCTTTGCTATGACAAGCCTAAATAAGTTCAGGAGTAAAAATGTGCTTAACAAGTCACATAGTAAGTAGCACGGACTCACTCTGTATGCAATAATAGTGTTTAACAGGATTTTTGAATGACTACCTCATCTCTTTACCCAACACATACAATTGTCTGTAAGGTCCTTCAGTCAAGCAGTTAATTTCAAACACAGACTCAACCATAAAGAACAGGGAGGTTTTCCAATGCCTCGCAAAGAAGGACGCCTATTGGAATAGATTTATTAGGATTCCTATTAGCTGACGCCAATGGTGACAGCTAGTTTGACTGGGGTCCAACATTGCAAAACATACAAAATACTTTACAATTAACATGTAGTGTGTGTGTGTGTGTGTGTGTGTGTGTGTGTGTGTGGTGTGTGTGTGTGGCTGTGTGTGTGTTGTGTGTGTGTGTGTGTGTGTGTGTGTGTGTGTGTGCATCTATCAGTTACACATACATGTCAGTACATATAGTACACACAACAAGTAGGTCACATGGGGGAGAGGCGTTGTGCCATGAGGGGTTGGTTTATTTGTTTTTTGAAACCAGGTTTGCTGTTCACTTGCACTATATAAGATGGAAGGGACCTCTACTGTATGTTTCCTTGAATATGTTCTGGACCTGGGGACTGTGTCCTGCAGTGCTGTGTGTAAGTTGACTATGCAAACAGTTTGGAATTTCCAACACATTTATGTTTCTTATGGGATAGTATTAATAGATAGTACTAATATTATCCCTCTGATTACAATGAAGATCAAGACGTGTTGCTCTGTTCTGGGCCAGCCGCAGCTTAACTAGGTCTTTCTTGCAGCTCTTGACCATATGACTGGACAATAATCAAGATAAAATACAACTAGAGCCTGCAAGACTTTCTTTGTGCAGTGTGGTGTCAAAAAAGCAGAGCATCTCTTCATTACAGACAGACCTCTCCCCTTCTTTACAACCATTAAATCTATATGTTTCAACCATGACAGTTTACAATCTAAGGTAACACCAAGTTATTTAGTCTCGTCAACTCGTCAAAAGCTACACCATTCATCACCAGATTCAGCTGAGGTCTAGAACTTAAGGAATTATTTGTACCAAATTCCATGCTCTTAGTTTTAGAGATGTTCAGGACCAGTTTATTAATGACCACCCATTCCAAAACAGATTGCAACTCTTCATTAAGGGTTTCAGTGATTCATTAGCTGTGGTTACATATGTGTATATGGTTTAATCATCAGCATACATGGACAAATATGTTTAATGCCAGTGGCAGGTCA
Source organism: Salvelinus sp. IW2-2015 (assembly GCF_002910315.2). Taxonomy (NCBI): domain Eukaryota; kingdom Metazoa; phylum Chordata; class Actinopteri; order Salmoniformes; family Salmonidae; genus Salvelinus; species Salvelinus sp. IW2-2015. The sequence goes on from NC_036848.1 coordinate 49,187,313, forward strand.
TTGGTAAAAATAGAAAATAGTAGAGGGCCTAGAGAGCTGCCCTGCGGTATACCACACTTTACATGTTTGACATTAGAGGAGCTTCTTAATTAAAGAACATCCTCTGAGTTGTATTAGATGTATAGCTCTGAATCCACGATATGTCAGAGGTTGAAAAGCCATAACACATACATTTTCTCAACAACAGGTTATGGTCAATAATATCAAAGGCTTCAATGTTATCTAACAGTCCAGCTCCCACAATCTTCTTATTATCAATTTCTTTCAACCAGTCATCAGGCCTTTGTGTCAGTGCAGTGCATGTGGAGTGCCCTTCTCTTTAAGCATGCTGAAAGTCTGTTGTTAACTTGTTTACAGAAAAAATAGCATTGTATTTGGTCAAACATAATTTTTTACAACAGTTTGCTAAGAGCTGGCAGCAAGCTGATAGGTCTGCTGTTAGAACCAGTAAAGGTCGCTTTACCACTCTTGGGTGTCGGAATGACTTTGGTTTCCCTCCAGGACTGAGGACAAAGACATTTAGGCTCAGATTAAAGATATTACAGATATGAGTGGCTATAGTCAGTTATCATTCTCAGTAGCTTTCCATCTAAGTTGTTAATGCCATGTTTGCCATTTTTCATAAATAACTATCATTTTTCCACCTCTCCCACACTAACTTAACAAAAAAATATATATATTTTTGAATGCATGTGTACGATGGTCACTGGTGATTGTTGGCATTTTCTGCCTAAGTTTGCCGTCATTGCCAATGAAGTAATTGTTAAAATAATTGGCAACATCAAATGGTTTTGTGATGAATAACCCATCTGATTTGATGACAGATGGAGTTGAATTTGTCTTTCTGCCAATAAATTGAAGTAGTCAATTTTTGTTTCACATAATTCTTTATATCATTGATCTTGACTTCATTATGCAGTTTCTATTTCATTTTGTGGAGATTAGTCACATACAGTGCATTCGGAAAGTATTCAGAACCCTTTACTTTATCCACATTTTGTTACGTTACAGCCTTAATCTAAAATGGATTAAATAAAGTTTTTTCCTCCTCAATCTACACACAGTAACCCATACCGGCAAAGCGAAAAAAGGTTTATAGATATTTTTGCAAATCTATTACAAATAAAAAACAGAAATACCTTATTTACATGCAGTTGATGTCGGAAGTTTACATACACCTTAGCCAAATACATTTAAACTCAGTTTTTCACAATTCCTGACATTTAATCCTAGTAAAAGTGCCCTGTTTTAGGTCAGTTAGAATCACCACTTAATTTTAAGAATTTGAAATATCAGAATAATAGTAGAGAGAATAATTTATTTCAGCTTTTATTTATTTCATCACATTCCCAATGGGTCAGAAGTTAACATACACTCAATTAGTATTTGGTAGCATTGCCTTTAAATTGTTTAACTTGGGTCAAACATTTTGGGAAGCCTTCCACAAGCTTCCCACAATAAGTTGGGTGAATTTTGGCCCATTCCTCCTGACAGAGCTGATGTAACTGAGTCAGGTTTGTAGGCCTCCTTGCTCGCACACGCTTTTTCAGTTCTGCCCACAAATTTTCTATAGGATTGACGTAAGGGCTTTGTGATGGCCACTCCAATACCTTGACTTTGTTGTCCTTAAGCCATTTTGCCACAACTTCGGAAGAATCCTTGGGGTCATTGTCCATTTGGAAGACCCATTTGCGACCAAGCTTTAACTTCCTGACTGATGTCTTGAGATGTTGCTTCAATATATCCACATACTTGTCTTACCTCATGATGCCATCTATTTTGTGAAGTGCACCAGTCCCTCCTGCAGAAAAGCACCCCCACAACACGATGCTGCCACCCCCGTGCTTCACGGTTGGGATGTCACTTTCCACTTCCGCATTCAACAACCCGGTCGCACTCCGCTTCGCTCCACAGGTAGTATCACATTTCATTTCATTTCATTACAGTATAACGGTTTGATTTGTTTGATCTTAGCTAGCTACATAGCCGTCTTTGTATCAAAGATAATTGTGTAGTTCAGAGCGATTTTCTAGGTTAGCTAGCCAGCTATTTTCTCCTTTTAACGAACTATAACGTAATCAAACCGCTAGCTAGCCAGCTAGCCACCGAATAGCAGCACTGTAGAACTATTACATTCAACGGAACAACGGAACGACTTGATTTAGTGAGTGTTAGCTAACTACAAGTGTGTCCTTTGCTGTCTTTGTATCTAAGATAACTGTGAGAGTCTAGAGTAATTTCGGTTAGCTAGCCAGCTATTTTCGTCCGCCGCGCTGCCGTTCTCTACCCTAGTCAACACTGCTAGTCAACACTGCTTAACTGCTAGCTAGCCCACTCCTCTACCGAATAGCAGCACTGTAGAAAAACACTATTACATTAACAACGGAACGATTTCGATTAGTGTTAGTGTTATGCTAGCTTAGTGTTTATGCTAGCTACATAGTTGTCTTTGCTGTCCTTGTTCAAAGACAATTGTGTTAGTTTAGACTAATTATCTAGCCAGTTTACCTGGCCAGCTACACTTCAAACAAAGTCAACAACGCAGCCACTGCTAGCTAGCCTACTTCAGCAGTACTGTATCATTTATCATTTTAGTCAATAAGATTTTTGCAACATAAGCTTAACTTTCTGAACATTCAGACGTGTAGTCCACTTGTCATTCCAATCTCCTTTGCATTAGCGTAGCCTCTTCTGTAGCCTGTCAACTATGTGTCTGTCTATCCCTGTTCTCTCCTCTCTGCACAGACCATACAAACGCTTCACACCGCGTGGCCGCGGCCACCCTAAACTGGTGCGTCCAGCGCGCACGACCCACGTGGAGTTCCAGGTCTCCGGTAGCCTCTGGAACTGCCGATCTGCGGCACAAGGCAGAGTTCATCTCAGCCTATGCTTCCCTCCAGTCCCCTCGACTTCTTGGCACTGACGCGAAACATGGATCACACAGATAAACACTGCTACTCCTCACTGCTCTTCTCTTCGTCCGCCCCACGTGTTCTCGCACAGCCCGAGAGCTTCTGGTCAGCGGGGTGGTGGCACCGGGATCCTCATCTCTCCCAAGTGGTCATTCTCCTTTTCTCCCCTTACCCATCTGTCGTCATCACCTCCTTTGAATTCCATGCTGTCACAGTTACCAGCCCTTTCAGCTTAACATCTTATCATTTATCGCCTCCAGGTTCCCTCGGGAGGTTCATCAATGAGCTTGACATGCCTTGATAACGATGGTCCCGTGTGCTCAGTTGGTAGAGCATGGCGCTTGCAACGCCAGGGTGTGGGTTCATTCCCACGGGGGGACCAGGATGAATATGTTATGGAACTTTCCAATTTCTTAAGCTCGCTCTGGATAAGAGCTTGCTGCTATGACTTAAATGTAAATGTAATAAGCTCCTTTCCTGAGGACGGCTCACCCTCTCACAGTTCTGGGCGACTTTAACCCTCCCCTACGTCTACCTTTGACTCATTCCTCTCTGCCTCCTTCTTTCCACTCCTCTCCTTCTGACCTGACCCTCTCACCTTCCCCCCCTACTCACAAGACAGCACATACGCTTGACCTCACTTTATACTAGATTGCTGTCTTCCACTAACCTCATTGCAACTTCCCTCCCAAGTCTCCGACCACTACCTTGTGATCCTTTTCCTCTCGCTCTCATCCAACACTTTCCCACACTGCCCCTACTCGGAGGTTATCGCGCCGTCCCAACCTTCGCTCTCTCTCCGCCGCTACTCTCTTCCTCTTCCATCCTATCATCTCTTCCCTCTGTCTCAAACCTTCTCCAACCTATCTCCTGATTCTGCCTCCTCAACCCCTCCTCTCCTCCCTTTCTGCATCCTCTTGACTCTCTATGCTCCCCTATCCTCCAGGCCGGCTCGCGTCCTCCCCTCCCGCTCCGTGGCTCGACGACTCATTGCGAGCTCACAGAACAGCGGCTCCGGGCAGAGCCGCAGCGAACATGTAGGAAAATCGCCTCCTGCCGGACCTGGCATCCTTTTCACTCCCTCCTCTCTACATTTTCCTCTCTTGTCTCTGCTGCTAAGCCACTTTCTACCACTCTAACATTCCAAGCATCTGCCTCTAACCCTGAAGCTCCTCTTCTGCCACCTTCCTCGCCCTCCTGAATACGCTCGTCCCGCCACCCCTCCCCCACTCCTCCCGCTCCTTTCTGCGAGTACTGGACCCCATTCGTCATGACCCATCCGAACTAAGCAAGGGTTGTCCTTCTGCCGCCGCACCGTTCTGGCCGAGTCGTCCGGTTCTCCTCTCCTGCTGAGGCCTAATGTTGCGACACCGCGCTCGACCGTTTATAATACCTGCTCCCCACACAATTCCATCGCCCCACTAACCCCGTTCTCTGCCGCTCTGACACATCCTTTGCTCCAACCTCATCCTCTCATTCAGAACGCGAAATCTCGCGTCTATGAAAGTGTAACGGCACACCACAGCACCCGGCCGCCCAAACAACAGACGCCGTATTGGCAATAAAATGAGACCGACATTGGACACCTATGCCCCCATCTCTTCTCCAGACCATATGTTTGCCGAGACCGGCGTGTCACCTATCAACCTAACACCACTCGGACCCTCATTTCCAATCTCATCCCAACACTGACCGCCTCTGGACCACTAGACGTGTCCCCTCACCTTCTGGCTTCACACGAGAAAGAACGGCACAGAGTAAATGGCGACCCCTATCAATTGTGGAAATATACTAGTAGAATATGTTACGAAGACCTCTAAGAACCTTCCATTGAGGCAATTTCACCACCCCAGGGAGCGTGCCCTTCCGCGCGAATTCGAAAGATCAATATTTCAAACCAAAGTATTTACTACACCCAGACCTTATTGTTGTTTATACTAACATTACCTTGCCTTCGGTCCCTCTCAACTTCTTCCCATACCCAAAAACTCGCCACATAAATTCTAACTTAGACCCTCAAACCCCCAGAATTGCGCCAAGTCCCATAATGGATCTCACCACTGCTGCAGGTGGCTAATCCTGCAGCGAATAATATCATTCTCAACAGAATGACCTTTCTTTATCCCAAAATCATGATTACACAGGTCTCAAAGCCCTAGTCACACTTGCAACGATGACTGCAGCTACATTTCTCTATTTGTCGATTGCAACGGAGCTGCGTTCTGACGCGCTCAGCTACTGCTATAACCTACTCTCTCTTCCCTGCTCTCATCCTTCTAGACCCATCGGCTGCCTTCGATACTGTGAACCATCAGATCCTCCTCTCCAACCCTCCCGAGTTGGGCATCTCCGGCCGCGCCACGCTTGGATTGCGTCCTACCTGACAGGTCGCTCCTACCAGGTGGCGTGCGAGAATCTGTCTCCTCACCACGTGCTCTCACCACTGTGTCCCCCAGGGCTCTGTTCTAGGCCCTCTCCTATTCTCGCTATACACCAAGTCACTTGGCTCTGTCATAAACCTCACATGGCTCTCCTATCATTGCTATGCAGACGACACACAATTAATCTTCTCCTTTCCCCCTTCTGATGACCAGGTGGCGAATCGCATCTCTGCATGTCTTGCAGACATATCAGTGTGGATGACGGATCACCACACTCAAGCTGAACCTCGGCAAGACGGAGTGCTCTTCCTCCCGGGGAAGACTGCCCGTTCCATGATCTCGCCATACGGTTGACAACTCCATTGTGTCCTCCTCCCAGAGCGCTAAGAACTTGGCGTGATCCTGGACAACACCCGTCGTTCTCAACTAACATCAAGGCGGTGGCCCGTTCCTGTAGGTTCATGCTCTACAACATCCGCCAGAGTACGACCCTGCCTCACACAGGAAGCGGCGCAGGTCCTAATCCAGGCACTTGTCATCTCCCGTCTGGATTACTGCAACCGCTGTCTGGGCTCCCTGCCTGTGCCATTAAACCCCTACAACTCATCCAGAACGCCGCAGCCCGTCTGGTGTTCAACCTTCCCAAGTTTCTCTCGACGGTCACCCCCCCCCGCCTCCCCGCTCTCTCCACTGGCTTCCAGTTGAAGCTCGCATCCGCTACAAGACCATGGTGCTTGCCTACGGAGCGGTGAGGGGAATGGCACCTCAGTACCTTCAGGCTCTGATCAGGCCCTACACCCAAACAAGGGCACTGCGTTCATCCACCTCTGGCCTGCTCGCCTCCCTACCWCTGAGGAAGTACAGTTCCCGCTCAGCCCAGTCAAAACTGTTTGCTGCTCTGGCCCCCCAATGGTGGAACAAACTCCCTCACGACGCCAGGACAGCGGAGTCAATCACCACATTCCGGAGACACCTGAAACCCCACCTCTTTAAGGAATACCTAGGATAGGATAAAGTAATCCTTCTGACCCCCCTCCCCCCCCTTAAAAGATTTAGATGCACTCTGGATAAGAGCGTCTGCTAAATGACTTAAATGTAAATGTAATGTAAATGTGTTCTTCGGCTTACGAGCATCCCCTTTTTCCTCCAAACATAATGATGGTCATTATGGCAAAACAGTTCTATTTTTGTTTCATCAGACCAGAGGACATTTCTCCAAAAAGTACAATCTTTGTCCCCATGTGCATTTGCAAACCATTGACTGGCTTTTTTATGGCGGTTTTGGAGCAGCGGCTTCTTCTTTGCTGAGAAGCCTTTAAGGTTATGTCGATATAGGACTTGTTTTACTGTGGACAAATATACTTTTGTACCTGTTTCCTCCAGCATCTTCACAAGGTCCTTTGCTGTTGTTCTGGGATTGATTTGCACTTTTCGCACCAAAGTATGTTCATCTCTAGGAGACAGATTGCGGCTCCTTCCTGAGCGGAATAACGGCTGCGTGGTCCCATGGTGTTTATACTTGCGTACTATTGTTTGTACAGAGGAACGTGGTACCTTCAGGCGTTTGGAAATTGCTTCCAAAGATGAACCAGACTTGTGGAGGCCTCAAATTTTTTCTGAGGTCTTGGCTGATTTCTTTTGATTTTCCCATGATGTCAAGCAAAGAAGAACCGAGTTTGAAGGTAGGCCTTGAAATAAATCCACAGGTACACCTCCAATTGACTCAAAATATGTAAATTAGCCTATAAGAAGCTTCTAAAGCCCCGACATAATTTCCTGGAATTTTCCAAGCTGTTTAAAGGCACAGTCAACTTAGTGTATGTAAACCTCTGACCCACTGGAATTGTGATACAGTGAATTATAAGTGAAACAATCTGTCTGCAAACAATTGTTGGAAAAATTACTTGTGTCATGCACAAAGTAGATGTCCTAACCGACTTGCCACAACTATAGTTTGTTAACAAGAAATTTGTGGAATGGTTGAAAAACTACTTTTAATGACTCCAACCTAAGTGTATGTAAACTTCTGACTTCAACTGTAAGTATTCCAACTCTTTGCTATGTGACTCAAAATTGATTTCAGATATTTCCTGTTTCCATTGCTAATTTTTTAGATGTTTCTACTTTTTGATTGGAGTCCACCTGTGGCAAATTCAATTGATTGGACATGATTTGGAAAGGCACACGCCTGTTTATATAAGGTCCCAGAGTTAACAGTGCATGTCAGAGCAAAAACCAAAACCATGAGGTCAAAGGATTTGTCTGTAGAGTTCCGAGACAGAATTGTGTCTAGGCACAGATCTGGGGAAGGTTACCAAAACATTTCTGCAGCATTGCAGCATTACAGCATCCCCAAGAACACACTGGCCTCCATTATTCTAAAATGGAAGAAGTTTGGAACCACCAAGACTCTTCCTAGAGCTGGCCACCCGGCCAAACGGAGCAATCGGGGGAGAAGGGCCTTTGTAAGGGAGGTGACCAAGAACCTGATGGTCACTTTGAAGGTGCTCTAGAGTTCCTCTGTGAAGATAGGATAACCTTCCAAAAGGACAACCATCTCTGCAGCACTCCATCAATCAGGCCTTTATGGTAGAGTGGCCAGACAGAAGCCACTCCTCAGTAAAAGACACGTGACAGCCCGATTGGAGTTTGCCAAAAGGCACCTAAAGACTCTCAGACCATGAGAAACAAGATACCCTGGTCTGATGAAACCAATATTGATATTCTTAGCCTGAATGCCAAGTGTCATGTCTGGAGGAAATCTAGCACCATCCCTACGGTGAGGCATGGTGGTTGCAGTATCACGCTGTGGGGATGTTTTACAGAGGCAGAGACTGGGAAACTAGTCAGGTTTGAGGGAAAGATGAACAGAGCAATATACAGAGATATCCTTGATGAAAACCTGCTCCAAAGAGTTCAGATCCTCCGGCTGGGGCGAAGGTTCGCCTTTTAACAGGACAACGACCCTAAGCACCCACCAAAACAACGTAGGATTGGCTTTGGTACTCTGAATGTCCTTGAGGGGCCCAGCCAGAGCCAGGACTTGAACTTGAACGAACATTTTTGGAGAGACCTGAAAATAGCTGTGCAGCAACACTTCCCTTCCAACCTGACAGAGCTTGAGAGGATCTGCAGAGAAGAATATGAGTAACTCCCCAAATACAGGTGTGCCAAGTTTGTAGCCTCATACCCAAGAAGACTCAAGGCTGTAATTGCTGCCAAAGGAGCTTCAACAAAGTACTGAGTAAAGGGTCTGAATACTTATGTACTTATGATATTTCCGTTTTTATTTTATATACATTTGCAAAAAAAATGAAAATATTTTGCTTTGTCATTTTGGGGTATTGTGTGTAGATTGTTGAGGAACATTTTTGAATAGGCTGTAATGTAACAAAATGTGTAAAAAATAAAAGGGTCTGAATACTTTCCCGAATGCACTGTACATTCCTCTCAAGTTCTTGGCTCTTTCCAGAACAACTACCTTGTCATTGAACCTCAGGAACTTGACCACTATCGGCCTGGGTTTGTCACATGGGCCGGTGGTGGGTTTTCGAGTCCTGTCGGCATGTTCCACCTCAACCTTCCTGTGGTCCATCTTCAGTTTCTCCGATATCATTTCCCTCACTTTGTCCTTAGCCTCTAGAAATTCTGAAATTCCGTCCACAACCATGTTGTTCTGCCTTGATTTTCCCTCGAGATAATCTGATTTCTCCGTCATTGTTATCATGGATTTACATACAGAACTGATGTCCTCTCTCAATGACTTATGGATTGCTGTCATCTTGTAGAACTGCAATTCTTCAGGTCCTGGACGTCTCTGGTCAGGTCGAGACAGGGCAGGGTGCAGGGAAGATTGAAAATAACAACAAACAGCAGGGATTGAGACAGCCACAGGTCCGGGACAATTCGTGGTCCAAGTCATAATGGCTAACCACGTTGCAAGCTGCATTCAAGCCCTCAATAAAACCCTGCTAACTTGATAGGCACCTAGCTAGCAGCTAGGCTAGCTGATACGCCAAGCAGCTCCTTAGACCATGCCTTGGTTGGAAGGATCACTGGACAGATAGTAGCGGTCCCAGCAACTGATACCTTCCACGTCGAGGGATCTAAACTCAAAAGGTATCTAGATAGTAACCAAACATTTTCAATAGACTTTCAAACCTTTCCAAAGTAAGAAAACTTTCCAAATCAAACTGACTTCTCCCTGTTTTCGCATTCCTCATAGCCTGGCGCACAATTGTCCCAGCATCGTCCGGATTAGGGTTTGGCCGGGGTAGGCCGTAATTGTAAATAAGAATTTGTTCTTAACTGACTTGCCTAGTTAAATTAAGGTTAAATAAAAAATTCTAATAAATGAAGATGCATAAAAATAAAATAAAAAAGCGGACATCGACTATGTTCTTTGAGGATGGAGAAGTTATTAATTACAATTTGGATACACCCAGTCACTACAAAGATACAGGCGTCCTTTCTAAGTTGCAGGAGAGGAGGGAAACCGCTCAGGGATTTCACCATGAGGCCAATGGTGACTTTAAACAGTTAAAGAGTTTAATGGCTGTGATAGGAGAAAACTGAGGATGGATCAACGACATTGTAGATTCTCCAAAATACTAATCTAATTGCCAGAAAGAAAAGAAGGAAGCATGTACATAATACAAATATTCCAAAACATGCATCCAGTTACCAACAAGATACCACAGTAATACTGCAAAAAATGTGGCAAAGCAATTAATATTTGTTCTGAATAAAAGTGTTATGTTTGGTGCAGATCCAATAACACATTACTGAAAAACACATTACTGAGTACCACTCTCCATATTTTCTGGCTGCATCGTGTTATAGGTATGCTTGTAACCATTCAGTATCACGTTTCAGGGAAGACCCAGATGCAGACAGTGTCGAAGTAACAAAAGTTTATTACTAGAATAAGGGGCAGGCAAACGACAGGTCAAGGGCAGGCAGAGGTCAGTAATCTAGATTTACTTAACAGCTTCTACCCCCAAGACATAAGACTGCTGAACAATTAATCAAATGGCCACCGGACTATTACATTGAACCCCCCATTTGTTTTGTACACTGCTGCTACTCACTGTTTATTATCTATGGATAGTCACTTCACCCCTACCTACATGTACAAATTACCTCAACTAACCTGTATCCCCGCACACTGACTCGGTACCGGTATACCCAGTATATAGCCTCGTTTCTGTTATGTTATTGTGTTACTTTATATATTTATATTATTTTATAGTTCAGTTAATTTGGTAAATATTTTCTTAAATCTTCTTGAACTGCACTGTTGGTTAAGGGCTTGTAAGTAAGCATTTCACGGTAAGGTCTACACTTGTTGTATTCGGCACATGACACATACAGTTTGATTTGACTTGATTTGAGATCAGAGTCCAAAAGCTACGTAACGGCAGGCAGTCTCAGGGTCAGCGCAGGCAGAGGTCAATAATCCATTGTGGTGTGACGAGGTACAGAACAGCAGGCAGGCTCAGGCCAGGCAGAATTGTCAAAACGGGGAAAACTAGAAACAACCAGGAGCAAGGAGAAAACCGCTGGTAGGCTTGACGAGCAAAACGAACTGCCAACAGACAAACAGAGAACACAGGTATAAATACACTGGGGATAATGGGTAAGATGGGCAACACCTGGAGGGGGTGGAAACAAGCACAAAGACAGGTGAAACAGATCAGGGTGTGACAATTAAGGACTGGGGATTTTTTCAGAATAAACAAAGAAATGGAATGGAGCTAAGCACAGGCAAAATCCTAGAGGAAAACCTGGTTCAGTCTGCTTTCCACCAGACAGTGGGAGATGAATTCACCTTTCAGCAGGACATAACCTAAAACACAAAGCCAAATCTACACTGGAGTTGCTTTCAAAGAGGACAGTGAATGTTCCTGAGTGGCCGAGTTACAGTTTAGACTTAAATCTGTTTGAAAATCAGTGGCAAGACTTGAACATTTTTATCTAGGAATGATCAACAACCAATTTCACAGAGCTTGAAAAGAATAATGGGCGAATATTGTACAATCCAGGTGTACAAAGCTCTTAGTAACTTATCCAGAAAGACTCACAGCTGTAATTGCTGCCAAAAGTGATTCTAACCTGTATTGACTCAGGGATGTAAATACTTATGTAAATGAGATGTTTCTGTATTTCATTTTCAATCAATTTGCACACATTATTTTGTACATGTTTTCCCTTTGTTATTGTGTGTAGATTGGTGGGAAAAAATATATTTAATACTTTTTTAAATTCAGGCTATAACACAACAAAATATGGAATAAGTCAAGGGGTATGAAAACTTTCTGAAGGCACTGTACTTTAATTTATAGACTGCACTTCCACTAGTGGAGAGTTCACACAAGATACTATACCTGCCTTTTCTTCAGTATTCAGGTATGCATGCATCACATTCCTATTCATGGATGGCAACTCCGTCATGCAATAACATCATGCTATTGTGTTTTGATTTTATACTCAGTTTATTCAGTTTTACACACATTACACACATTTAGACAACACAATATAAACAATATAAATAATATGCCCAACTTGTTCTTTATAGCTGTAGCTCTAACAAATGTCCTAGTCTGGAGATAGCGGAAGAAGTGTGATTGGGGGTGGTTGAACTTTTCCTGTAGCTGAGCAAAAGAGGCAAACGTATCATTGAAGAATAATTGGCCTAGTGAGGAGAGGCCTAGTGAGTGCCAGATGCCAAAAGACCCATCATTTAAAGATGGAGGAAATAACATGTTCTGATTGATTGGACCTGACAGAGAAAAGCCTCTAAGGGACCAGTCGAAATTTACACAATTATTACCCGGAGGAAAAATGAGGGAGGGTCATGCTTTTTCAATTTCACTCAGGAGGAGGGTTTAGTATATATATATATATATATATATATATATATATATATATATATATATATATACAGTATATATATATATATATATTTTTTTATCCAGTGGAGGGTCATATAATTTGTTATCGATTAAATGTCATCATTTGTCAGCATTTTGGAATTTATGTATTGAATTAGACTATTTATAACTTTGGTGTACAACCCGGCTCTCCATCTCTGAACTGTCATGAGAGTCTGTATCAATTGAAGGCATATTCAGACCATCAAAGAACAAATCAATCAACAAAGGCTCTAGAGGAGATTCAGAGGTGTATAGCACAGAATACAATTTTTGAATTGATCATTGATCTCTTTATGCATAACTGTGGTAGTACCAGACAGGGTCCTTATTTGTGGGAGTAGACATGAGGCCTCAGATTTACGGATCTGATGTGCAAGGAGATTACTTGCCTTATCGCCTTGCTTATACACTGTATCAGGCTCGTAAGAGTTATTGTTCAGCTTGTCTGGTAGAGAGCTTTTGAAAGTCAGATTGGAGTAGCTGCCGTTCTTTATATAGATCAGATGAAGGATCTGTAGCTTACTTTTCATTTAATGTAGCTATGGATTCGCTCAGGTTTCAAAGCCGCTAAGAGCGAGCTTTGTTTTTGTTGGCTGTATAAGAAATCATTTGTCCAAATAGGTATGCTTTGAGGGACTCCCATATGGAAGAGCAGGACATACCTGGAGTATGAGGCCTCCTGTGTGGCGCAGCGGTCTAAGACACTGCATCGCAGTGTTGTGGCGTCACTACAGCCTGGGGCCCAGCCCACCACCAGGAGTCGCTAGAGCGTGATGAGCCAAGTAAATCCCCCCAACCGGCTGTGACTGGGAGTCCCATAGGTCGGTGCACAATTGGCCTAGCGTTGTCCAGGTTAGGGGGGCTTTACTTTGCTCATCGCGCTCTAGCGACTCCTGGTGGTGGGCCGGGCACCTGCAGACTGACGTCGGTTGTCAGTTGAAAGGTGTTTCCACACATTGGTGCAGCTGGTTTGGCGGGTCGTGCTTTGTAGGACGCATAACTTGACCTTCACCCCTCGCGAGCCCGTTTGGGAGTTGCAGCGTAGAGACAAGATCGTAATCACAAAATTGGGGAGAAAAAGGGGGTAAAAGTAAAAATATATATATATATTACATTTCTAGGAACAAGGTGATTTCAGAAGAAATGAACTTGACAAACTCCTTATCTGAGAGTAAAAAACGCCATTGGTAATGCATAGGAGGTTGCTGGGGGAAGCTCTAGCTCAAGAACTAATGAATGGTCAGATATAACAACACACTCAGTTCTGGAGGTTAGGAAGAAGTTTTTTGTCCAAAAATAAGTAATCAATGTGGGAGTATGTTTAATGAACATGAGAATAAAGGAATACTGTCTATCTGTAGGGTGTAGGAAACGCCAATCAGGGCACATTTAGATGGGCCAATAGCTTTTCGTGAAGACTTTTCAAGAACTGGGGAAATTGTACAGTTGAAATCACCCCTAAAATCATTGAATGGGAATCTAAATTGGGTATTGCAGGTAAAAAGTTAGAAATTAAACTCGTGTCATCCAAATTAGGGGCCAAATAAACTAGCCAAAACATGAGGGGTAGAAAACAGTTTACCAGTTACTATGACGTATCTTCCATTAGGATTTGCAATAACCTCATAAGCTACTATGAAAGTTAGACTGGAACAATTGACCAACCCAGTCCTTGCGAATCGGAAAGTGTTCACATGTCCTCAATGGAGTCTCCTGTACAAATGCAAAATATGCGTTCAAACCCTTGAAATGTGTCAGCACTCTATTACGTTTCACAGGGTTGTTAGCCCCTTCGATGTTCCACGAAATTTACTTGATGGTATTATTTAGGCCACCCTGAGAACCCCCGTTATACACCCCTGTCATTAGAGCACAGAGTGAAAAAGCAATGAATTACTGTCACGCCCTGGCCTTAGTATTATTTGTTTTCTTTATTATTTTAGTTAGGTCAGGGTGTGACATGGGGTATGTGTGTGTTTTGGGTGATTATATGGTATAGGGGGTGTTGGTTGTAGTGAATGGGTTTGTTTGTGTTGAGTGTATGTGTCTAGGTATGTCTATGGTTGAGTGTAGGTGTTTAGGAAAGTCTATGGTTGCCTGATTTGGTTCTCAATCAGAGACAGCTGGTTATTGTTGTCTCTGATTGGGAGCCATATTTAAGGTAGCCATAGGCTTTAGGTGTTTGTGGGTAATTGTACATGTCGACGTAAGTAGTTTGTGTGTGCACTTGCGTGTTAGGTTTTCAGATGTTTGTTGTTTGGTTAGTGTGTTAAGTGTTACGTGTTCATCTTCGTCGTTATAATTAAAGAAGATGTATTCAAGTCATGTTGCGCCTTGGTCCTCTCTTTCACGTCACACGATCGTGACAGAATTACCCACCAAAGGACCAAGCAGCGTGTGAAACAGCAACAGGACCCACCTACACAGGATTCATGGACATGGGAGGAGATATTGGATGGTAAGGGACCTTGGCACAACCGGGAGAATATCGCCTCCCTCGTGAAGAGCTGGAGGCAGCGAAAGCCGAGAGAGGCGATATGAGGAGGCAGCACGGAGGCAAGGCTGGAAGCCCGTGAGTACTACCCAAAAATTTCTTGGGGGGTGGCTAAGAGGTAGTGGGCCGAGGGCAGGTAAGAGACCTGCGCCCACTTCCCAGGCTACCGTGGAGAGCGGGAGTACGGGCGGACACCGTGTTCGCAGTGAGCGCACGGTGTCTCCTGTACGTGTTCATAGCCCGGTGCGGGTTATTCCACCTCCCCGCACTGGTAGGGCTAGATTGGGCATTGAGCCAGGTGCCATGAAGCCGGCTCAACGCGTCTGGTCTCCAGTGCGTCTCCTCGGGCCGGCTTACATGGCACCAGCCTTACGCATGGTGTCCCCGGTTCGCCTACATAGCCCGGTGCGGGTTATTCCACATCCCCGCACTGGGCGGGCGACGGGGACCATTTCAACCAGGTAAGGTTGGGCAGGCTCGGTGCTCAAGGGAGTCAGTACGCCTGCACGGTCCGGTATTTCCTGCGCCCACTCCCCGCCCCAGTCCAGTTCCACCAGTGCCTACACCACGCACCAGGCTTCCAGTGTGTCTCCAGAGCCCTGTTCTCCTCCACGCACTCGTCCAATGGTGCGTGTCTCCCGCCCATTACCACCTGTGCCTACGCCACGCACCAAGTCTCCTGTGCGTCTCCAGAGTCCGTGTGATCCTGTTGCTGCCCCCCGCACTAGCCTTGAAGTGCGTGTCCCAGCCCGGTACCACCAGTGCCGACACCACGCACTAGGCCTAATGTGCGTATCCAGGGTCCAGTATGCCCTGTTCCTTCTCCCCGCACTAGCCTTGAGATGCGTGTCTCCAGCCCGGTACCACCAGTTCCGGCACCACGCACCAGGCCTACAGTGCCGCCTCATCCGGCCAGAGCCATCCGTCTGCCCAGTGCCGTCTGAGCCATCCGTCTGCCAGTGCCGTCTGAGCCATCCGTCTGCCAGTGCCGTCTGAGCCATCCGTCTGCCCAGTGCCGTCTGAGCCATCCGTCTGCCCAGTGCCGTCTGAGCCATCCGTCTGCCAGTGCCGTCTGAGCCATCCGTCTGCCCAGTGCCGTCTGAGCATCCGTCTGCCCAGTGCCGTCTGAGCCCATGTCTGCCCAGTGCCGTCTGAGCCATCCGTCTGTCCCGAGCCATTAGAGCCGCCCGTCTGTCCCGAGCCGTCAGAGCCGTCCGTCAGTCAGGAGCTCTAGAGCCATTCGTCAGACAGGATCTGCCAGAGCCGCCAACCAGACAGGATCTGCCAGAGCCGCCAACCAGACAGGATCTGCCAGAGCCGCAACCAGACAGGATCTGCCAGAGCCGCCAACCAGACAGGATCTGCCAGAGCCGCCAACCAGACAGGATCTGCCAGAGCCGCCAACCAGACAGGATTGCCGAGCCGCAACCAGACAGGATCTGCCAGAGCGCCAACCAGACAGGATCTGCCAGAGCCGCAACCAGACAGGATCTGCCAGAGCCGCCAACCAGACAGGATCTGCAGAGCCGCCACCAGACAGGATCTGCCAGAGCCGTCAGCCTGCCATGAGCGTCCAGAGCCGTCAGCCAGCCATGAGCGTCCAGAGCCGTCAGCAAGCCATGAGCGTCCAGAGTCGCCGCCGCCAGCCATGGGCAGCCAGAGTCGCCGCCAGCCATGGGCAGCCAGAGTCGCCCGCAGCCATGGGCAGCCAGAGTCGCCAGTCAGCCGGAATCGGCTGAATCCGCCAGTCAGCCAGGATCTACCAGAGACACCGAAGCGGATATTGACAATGCTGGAGTGGGGGCCACGTCCCGCACCCGAGCCGCCGCCATATTATGGCCCACCCCGGACCCTCCCTTTATATGTCAGGTTTTGCGGCCGGAGTCCGCACCTTTTTGGGGGTACTGTCACGCCCTGGCCTTAGTATTATTTGTTTTCTTTATTATTTTAGTTAGGTCAGGGTGTGCATGGGGTATGTGGTGTGTTTTGGGTGATTATATGGTATAGGGGGTGTTGGTTGTAGTGAATGGGTTTGTTTGTGTTGAGTGTATGTGTCTAGGTATGTCTATGGTTGAGTGTAGGTGTTTAGGAAAGTCTATGGTTGCCTGATTTGTTCTCAATCAGAGACAGCTGGTTATTGTTGTCTCTGATTGGGAGCCATATTTAAGGTAGCCATAGGCTTTAGGTGTTTGTGGGTAATTGTACATGTCGACGTAAGTAGTTTGTGTGTGCACTTGCGTGTTAGGTTTCACGATCATTTGTTGTTTGGTTAGTGTGTTAAGTGTTACGTGTTCATCTTCGTCGTTATAATTAAAGAAGATGTATTCAAGTCATGTTGCGCCTTGATCCTCTCTTTCACGTCAACACGATCGTGACAATTACCCAAAAACCCAGGATAACTTGTCTCCAAGTAATAATGTACGGTGTAAGATACTTGGAAAAATAAACTGTAAAGATGAAAGAATGACAACATTTTAACCTAACAATTCAACCTGCCTCCTCCCCCCACCCGAGACAATACCTCCCCAAACGAGGTACAAGCCTAAACAGAACATGTTTTCTTCACACAGTATGTCTGTGAGAGTGCAGTGTTAAATTCAAACCTCCGTGTTAGTGAATCAAGCAGGAAAATAATTTAACAAATTAAAGTGAAAACAAAATTTGAAATGAGAAAAGTACCACTTGTACATGTATAAAATGGTATCCTCAGTTTTATAAAGGGTATTGAAAGAGAGAAAATACATCCAATGTATCAAGGCTTTTAGCTAAAAACCTCTCATTTAAAGTAAGCAAATTGTAGTAAAACAAAAAAATAAATATTGTTGGACGATGTGAAAATGTGCAGCCACAAGACCACAATTTGGAATTTCAGAAAACTAAAAAACCAACAGATTCACAAAATATAAATATAACATGACATTCAAGAGCAACATGGCAACTTAATAAATACTGAACACTTCTCATACAACTCAAGTCAAAATAGCTCGAATAGAAAAACAAAAACGGACCAAATAAATACATGAATAAAATAATTTTAGGTCAATGAGACAATATGAAAACAAAGCACAAAAGGTCTTATATGAAAACCACACCACAAATATAAGTACAATAAAAAGTTGGTTCAATCAGTTAAAAAAAGCATATTAATTATAATTGTACATGATATACTCAGTTTACAAGAAAAAACATGTTTGTTTATGTGTGTGTGTGAGAGAGTTAGGCTACATGGAGAGATGTATTGGGCAGTTTAGTTCATCAGACTGACCCCCAGTCTTCGCTTGAAGTTATTGAGGGATAATGAGGTTTTTGCAATGTGGCGATAAGAATTCCAAAGTATGGTACCTTTGTATCTGATAGAGAATTGACTATGTCAGGTGCGGCATTGTGGAGGGTGAAGGTTATCACAGTGTCTTGTGTTATATAGATGGACTTCAGAATGTATCTGGAAAAAGCCATTGAAGGGTTTGGGTAAACTATCTGGGAGGAATGAGTATTTGTAGATTTAAGGGCATAACTGGCATGCATTAATGTCATATTTAGACAATATATTGAGTTTCTTAAACAAAGATGCAGATGGAGCCAGGTAATTAGAGGAGGTGGCTAGTCTTGCAAATGTATTTTGTTTGATGAGAAATTTGTGTAGGTAGGAGGCATATGTACTGCCTAGACAATATTACAGTAAATGAGATATGGGTAAATTAGGCTATAGTATAGAGTTAGGAAGCAAGCCTGAAGAATCAACCCACTAATCTTGCTGCTGATTCCAACAGATTTCATTACTTTGCTACAGAGAAATTGTATATGTTATTTCCAGGACAACTTTTCATCAATTAGAACTCAGAGGAATCTAGTGGATGTGACTCAGGCACGGCTTGACCAATACGTGCGGGTGCATTTATTCCATATGCATAATCAGACAACTGTGCATTGGTAATAATGTTTCGGATGAAATGGCTATCACAACGTCAAAAATGAAATTAATAATTTCCAAAGTGCAACCACAATGAGAAGTGCATTTACCCCATGCCTGTTAACTGTGCACACATATGTAAAACGAACTGGCTATCATCACAATCTTAGTGATTATATTTCTATTGCAAACAAATAACTTGTAGGCCGACAATATACATATGTCCTGCTGTGCATTGGTTATAATGTTACGGATTAAATGTATATCACAACATCAGAAATTAAAGGAATAATATCTAGAGTGCAGCCACAATGAGAAGTGCATTTACCCTCTGCCTGTCAACTGTGCACACATGGTGTAAAACGAGCTGGCTATCATCACAATCTTAGCCATTATATTTCTATTGCAATAATACTTGTAGGCCGACTGGCTGACAATATGCATGCGTCTTCTTGTTCCATCCAGATCAGTGCGATTGAATCATGTTCCCACCACTGGACAGGCTCACTCTGTCAATAAATTAATGGCCTTTCAGTTACTCACCAAGTGTTGTTTTATAGAAGGATGATGCATCAGTTGTTGTGGTTCAGTGCAAATGAGTCTATAATCTTCTGGACATCCAGTGCCTTGGTTCTTTCTGTGAGTATAGACAGGCAGGCAAGGTTGCTGAGTCGAGAGTTTGCCCAGTATTTCATTCTGTATATTATGATACATGTACTTAGCATTTCTACGATTATCTGAGATTTTCTGTGCAACTTTTTTGTCGAATTTGCCTATGACCTGTAAAAGTTCAAGGAAGTTTCCCTGGTTGACATCCATTTAGTTTTCTATGTCTCCTCTCTGTGAAAGTCCCTGGTATGCAGTGTAATGCAATGACTCCACAACTGCTCTCATATACTCTCTGTTCTCTCAAACTATTTTCGAATGTCCATCACTTAGAGCATTGCATATTGTTGAGCCAGACTCGTTCTAAATAGTTCACTCATTCCACGCTGTTATTGCATATTTATGCTCCACACTAGCAATGTGTGCCTTGAATGAACTTGTTGCCTTCTTCCAGTTCTGGTAGCCATCGTTGGTAAATACCGCCTTCTCTCCACCATGGTTTCCTGGATGTTGAAAGTGGCGGCATGCGAAGCAGAAAGCATGGTCCTTTGAAATAGAATATTCCAGCCATTTGTAATCCTCATACCATCTACGATTGAAGTAGAGATCCTGCTGTCCAACTTTTGTGGCTGGATAACGCCAAAGAAGAGGGCGCCTTGGTTCTTCAACAGGTGACTGGCTTAAATCAGAGGGAGAGGTATGAGTGCCGTGCTAACAGTGCAGCTAATAGTGGATGTGGAGCAGCTAGCAGGGACGAACTGCTCTGGTGCTCCCTCACGTTGTGTCTCTCTCTGACTCATCATTCTTATCTCCCTCTTCTTCTTTGGCCAGAATCCCGGAGTCACCTCTTCACTGTTGACGTTGAGACTGGTGTTTGCGGGTACTATTTAATGAAGCTGCCAGTTGAGGACTTGTGAGGCGTCTGTTTCACAAACTAGACACGCTAATGTACTTGTCCTCTTGCTCAGTTGTGCACCGGGGCCTCCCACTCCTCTTTATAATCTGGTTAGGGCCAGTTTGCGCTGTTCTGTCATTGGAGTAGTACAGTCGTGGCCAAAAGTTTTGAGAATGACACAAATATTAATTTTCACAAAGTCTGCTGCCTCAGTTTGTATGATGGCAATTTGCATATACTCCAGAATGTTATGAAGAATGTTCAGATGAATTGCAATTAATTGCAATGTCCCTCTTTGACATGCAATTGACCCGAATCCCCAAAAAACATTTCCACTGCATTTCAGCCCTGCCACAAAAGGACCAGCTGACATCATGTCAGTGATTCTCTCATTAACACAGGTGTTGACGAGGACAAGGCTGGAGATCACTCTGTCATGCTGATTGAGTTCGAATAACAGACTGGAAGCTTCAAAAGGAGGGTGGTGCTTGGAACCATTGTTCTTCCTCTGTCAATCATGAATACCTGCAAGGAAACACATGCCGTCATCACTGCTTTGCACAAAAAGGGCTTCACAGGCAAGGATATTGCTGCCAGTAAGATTGCACCTAAATCAACAATTTATCGGATCATCAAGAACTTCAAGGAGAGCGGTTCAATTGTTGTGAAGAAGGCTTCAGGGTGCCCAAGAAAGTCCAGCAAGCGCCAGGACCGTCTCCTAAAGTTGATTTGGCTGCGGGATCGGGGCACCACCAGTACAGAGCTTGCTCATGAATGGCAGCAGGCAGGTGTGAGTGCATCTGCATGCACAGTGAGGTGAAGACTTTTGGAGGATGGCCTGGTGTCAAGAAGGGCAGCAAAGAAGCCACTTCTCTACAGGAAAAACGTCAGGGACAGACTGATATTTTGCAAAAGGTACAGGGATTGCTGCTGAGGACTGGGGTAAAGTCATTTTCTCTGACAAATCCCCATTCCGATTGTTTGGGGCAAAAAAGCTTGTCCGGAGAAGACAAAAACCCACAAATTCTGTCAAACTCCAAGCATTGATTATGCAAGAATGGGCTGCCATCAGTCAGGATGTGGCCCAAAAGTTAATTGAAAGCATGCCAGGGCGGATTGCAGAGGTCTTGAAAAAGAAGGGTCAACACTGCAAATATTGACTCTTTGCATCAACTTCATGTAATTGTCAATAAAAGCGTTTGACACTTATGAAATGCGTGTAATTATACTTCAGTATTCCATAGTAACTGACAAAAATATCTAAAGACACTGAAGCAGCAAACTTTGTGAAAATTAATATTTGTGTCATTCTCAAAACTTTTGGCCACGACTGTACACAGCGTTGTAAGAGATCTTCAGTTTCTTGGCAATTTCTCGCATTGAATAGCCTTCATTTCTCAGAACAAGAATAGACTGACGAGTTTCAGAAGAAAGTACTTTGTTTCTGGCCTTTTTGAGCCTGTAATCGAACCCACAAATGCTGATACTCCAGATACTCAACTAGTCTAAGGAAGGCCAGTTGTATTGCTTCTTTTACCAGGACAACTGTTTTCAGCTGTGCTAACATGATTGCAAAAGGGTTTTCTAATGATTAGTTAGCCTTTTATAAAGATAAACTTGGATTAGCTAACCCAACGTGCCATTGGAACACAGGAGGGATGGTTGCTGATAATGGGCCTCTGTACGCCTATGTAGATATTCCATAGAAAATCAGCCGTTTCCAGCTACAATAGTCATTTACAACTTGAACAATGTCTACACTGTATTTCTGATCATTTTTATGTTATTTTAATGGCAAAAAAACCTTGCTTTTCTTTTTAAAAAAAGGACATTTCTAAGTGACCCCAAACTTTTGAACGGTAGTGTATAATCATGAAAACCATAATAATGCAATTTAGAAAGTTATATTTCATGATCAACCGGGTCAAACACTTTGGATAAATCTAAAAGGATGCCAAGAGCATATTCATTGTTGTTAATAGCTTTAAAGATTTTATCCACAAGCTGCAAAAGAGCCACAACTGTGGAGTAGTTTTCCCAAAAACATATTGGTGCTCATCATTTATAAAATACAGTGTTGATTTAAATGTTTCCATATTCTCTTATACACCAATTTTTTAAAACATGGTAGTACAGATATTGTACGATAATTTGTAAAATATTTTGGATACCCAGTTTCTTCCATCAGAAAGCCACAGGCGGGCCGGGAATCACAGGCCGTACTTCACACCTGGATAGTCCCTTAGCAGTCGTTTGGCCTGCCTGAAAGCTGCACGCTGCCTGGACACAGTGGAGAAGTAAGTCTTGGTAGATAGAGAAGCTCTGTCCTTGAAAGTTCAGTGGTATTGCTGGCTCGTTTGAGAATCTCCATCTTCTCAGGGAAAAAGTGCACTTGAAGAATGATGTCACGGGGCCTCTCACCGTCTCGGGGCTTTGGGTGCAGTGACCATGGGCACGATCAATCAGGAGCTTCTCATCCATGGAGAGAACATCCTTCAGCAGCCCGGAGATGAAATCTGTGGCTCAAGACATTTCCGCTGACTCTGGGACCGATACCAGTCTCAGGTTATTGCAGCAAGAAAATCCCCCTAAGCTCACACAGCTCTCCTGCACCTTTTTCAGATCCACAGCCAGGCTATTCACATCAGCCTCCTGAGAGGTAGTCAGGTCGGACGCAATGGTAGCAGAGGTCTCCAGCACTGCAATCGTCACTGTGTGCAACTCTGTTGTTTTGAGTGTTGTCATAACAGGCACCTTCTCGTTCCACAGTTTAGTTAAATATCCATTGAAAGTATCAGAAACCTCCTGTATACGGGCCTCAATCATAGCAACTACCTCCGTTTTAATTTCAACTATCTCTGAGCGTAGTAGCTTGATGGCCTCGAATGTTAAGTTCAGTGCCCCCAGACAGAGCCACACTGGGTCTTGTAGGCCGGATTTTGTCAAAGTCGTATTTTTTGCCATATTTTTCTCGAGATGCTGACATTTAAAGAAAAGCAGTCTTGGGTACTACAGAAAGGGATCACCAAACTAATATTTGAAAATGAATACAGTTTTACTGCAAAATTCACACTTTAAGAATACTGCGGGAGCAAACGGAAATGATATTGCTCAAATACAATGATATTGCTCAAATAGGCAAATATTTAGTAGGAAACAACTTTGCCATAATAATGATGTCATCAAATTTACTTTAGAGAGATAGCAATGTTTCCATTACCTAGCAAAGTTTGTAAAAAAATAGCCATCAATGCTAACGTTACCAAGCTAAAATCTGGTGCTTTCCCCTCAATCTTAGCTAGTAAAGTTAAACTGCATCTAAAATCAATCTGGCAACATCACAATGGTGACAAAAGGTTTTCCTATTTATTATCTGCCTCCGTTTGAAATGTCATCGTATTTCTAAGTTACTATAATGCACTTTAGACAAAGTCTTTATTCGCGCCAAGTAGAATCTTCAGTTGGTAAACAATGATCAAGAGAATCTTCAGTTGGTAAACAAAGATCAAGAGAATCTTCAGTTGGTAAACAATGATCAAGAGAATTTTCAGTTGGTAAACAATGATCAAGAGAATCTTCAGTTGGTAAACAATGATCAAGAGAATCTTCCGTTGGTAAACAATGATCAAGAGAATCTTCCGTTGGTAAACAATGATCAAGAGAATCTTCCGTTGGTAAACAATGATCAAGAGAATCTTCATAACAATATTGTGACGCAAAATGCAACCCATCAAATAATATCTTTCTCTGGACACGTCTGAGAAAAAAATAAGAAAAATAAATGTTTTATTGTCACACACCAGATAGATGCAGTGAAATGGGTTGCTTTACAGGGTCAGCCATAGTAGTACGGCACCCCTGGAGCAAAATTAGGTTTAAGTGCCTTGCTCAAGGGCACTTCAACAGATGGCTTGTCGACTCAGGTATTTGAACCAGTGACCTTTCAGTTACTGGCCCTATGCTCTTAACACTAGGCTACATGCCACCCAGGTATATATTATATATCTACATGGGTACGGTATGCATGCATCATCAGTTAACTGTGCAAGCCCTAACCCTAACACTATCCTTTAGGTCTACACTGTTGAGTCAGCGAAAGAGTTCAACCCATATCCCAGATACCATACTGTATATCCGTGTCTATCCTCCCCATGGCGCCTCAATTGTCTCAACTTAGAGCTGTTTCATTCAGTTACTAACCTTGTTTGTTTCTTTCAGTTTTCCCCCTCTCCCTATCTCCCTGTTTGTTTTATTCAGTTTCCTTTATCTTCCTCTCCACCCTCTCCCCTTCTCCCTATAGAGAAAAGCCATTTTATGTGTAAAAAGCTTTGCTGTATCCCTTAATTAACACACACATGAAAAAGCTGGGAAGAAGAACATTCTAGAGTGAGAGAATGCCACTTAGTGAGTATAGAGTTGCTTCATCACACAGTCATGGTAAAAGCTCATTCAGAACGGAGTGACCATGCTCTGTACTAAAAAGCTACAAAGCTGGTGAGATAGTTCATATACTAAAGCTGTTTGTGACAGTAGCAGCAGTACCAATGGTTTTAGGGGTGTATGGGGATAGGAAAACAAAATGACGTGGAAACGGCAACTGTACAACAAAAACATCTATTCCATGTTCTGTCGCTTTATTCTGTGTAGGTAGGCACTTTGCAAATCCATTTGGCACCAAGGACTCCAACCTGTACATTAACCTCTTAAATGTAACGAAATGTAATTGAGAATGTGTCTACAGTTGAAGTCGGAAGTTTTTATACACTTAGATATGTCACGCCTTGTGACTCGGGTGGGAAACTCTATGTTCTTTGTTTCTATGTTTTGGCCGGGTATGGTTCTCAATCAAGGAGAGCTGTCTATCATTGTCTCTGATTGGGAATCATACTTAGGCAGCCTTTTTTCTTTTGGTATTTGTGGGTAGTTGTCTTTGTTATTGGCATGATAGCCGAAGCAAGCTTCACGGTCGTTTCCTTATTCTATGTTTTGTTGGCGACACTTTCTGCACCTTTCTGCACCATTCTGCACCTTGGTCCGGTCATTTCCACGACAACAGCGATCGTGACAAGATAGGAGTCATTAAAATTGTTTTTCAACCACTCCACAAATTTCTTGTTAACAAACTATAGTTTTGGCAAGTCGGTTAGAACATCTACTTCGTGCATGACACAAGTAATTTTTCCAACAATTATTTACAGACTGATTATTTCACATACTTCACTGTATCACAATTCCAGTGGGTCAGAAGTTTACAAACATTAAGTTGACTGTGCCTTTAAACAGCTTGGAAAGTTCAAGAAAGGGATGTCATGGCTTTAGAAGCTTCTGATAGGCTAATTGACATAATTTGAGTCAATTGGAGGTGTACCTGTAGATGTATTTCAAGGCCTAACTTCAAACTCAGTGCCTCTTTGCTTGACATGATGGGAAAATCAAAAGAAATCATCCAAGACCTCAGAAAAAATTGTAGACCTCCACAAGTCTGGTTCATCCTTGGGAGCAATTTCCAAATGCCTGAAGGTATCACGTTCATCTGTACAAAAAAAAGTACGCAAGTATAAACACCATGGGACCACAAAGCCGCCATACCACTCAGGAAGAAGATGCGTACTTTGGTGCAAAAAAGTGCAAATCAATCCCAGAACAACAGCAAAGGACCTTGTGAAGATGCTGGAGGAAACAGGTACAAAAGTATCTATATCCACAGTAAAACGAGTCCTATATCGACATAACCTGAAAGACCACTCAGCAAGAAAGAAGCCACTGCTCCAAAACCGCCATAAAAAAAGCCAGACTAGAGTTTGCAACTGCACCTGGGGACAAAAATCATACTTTTTGGAGAAATCTCCTCTGGTCTGATGAAACAAAAATAGAACTGTTTGGCCATAATGACCATCGCTGTGTTTGGAGGAAAAAGGGGGAGAACACCATCCCAACCGTGAAGCACGGGGGTTGCAGCATCATGTTGTAGGGATGCTTGGCTGCGGGAGGGACTGGTGCACTTCGCAAAATAGATGGCATCATGAGTAAAGACAATTATGTGGATATATTGAAGCAACATCTCAGGACATCAGTCAGGAAGTTAAAGCTTGATCGCAAATGGTTCTTCCAAATGGACAATGACTCCAAGCATACTTCCAAAGTTGTGGCAAAATGGCTTAAGGACAACAAAGTGAAGGTATTGGAGTGGCCATCACAAAGCCCTGACCTCAATCCTATAGAAAATGTGTGGGCAGAACTGAAAAAGCGTGTGCGAGCAAGGAGGCCTACAAACCTGACTCAGTTACACCAGCTCTGAAGTGGGAATGGGCCAAAATTCACCCAACTTATTGTGGGTAGCTTGTTGAAGGCTACCCGATACCCAACTTAAACAATTTAAAGGCAATGCTACCAAATACTAATTGAGTGTATGTAAACTTCTGACCCAGTGGGAATGTGATGAAAGAAATCAAATCTGAAATAAATAATTCTCTCTATTATTATTCTGACATTTCACATTATTAAAATAAAGTGGTGATTCTAACTGACCTAGACAGGGATTTTTTTACGAGGATTAAATGTCAGGAATTGTGAAGCACTGAGTTTAAATGTATTTGGCTAAGGTGTATGTTAACTTCCGACATCAACTGTACATATTTTGCAGATGTCAGTGTGGGTGTAGTGAAATGCTTGTGTTCCTAGCTCCAACAGCGCAGTAGTTTCTAACAATTCACAGCAATAAACAAATATAAAAGTAAAATAATGCAATTAAGAAATATATAAATATTAGAATGAGCAATGTCAGAGTGGCATTGACTAAAATACAGTATATACATATGAGATGAGTAAAGCAGTGTGCAAACATTATTATAGTGACTAGTGTTCATTTATTAAAGTGGCCAGAGATTCTATGTCTATGTATATAGAGCAGCAGCCTCTAAGGTGCATGGTTGAGTAACCGGATGGTAGCCAGCTAGTGATTAACCTCTCTAGGTTAGCATCCCACCTCTTCAACAGCCAGTGAAAKTGCAGGGCGCCAAATTCAAAACAACAGAAATCCCATAATTAAAATCCCTCAAACATACATGTATTTTACACCATTTTAAAGATACACTTGTTGTAAATCCAGCCACAGTGTTCGATTTCAAAATGGCTTTACGACGAAAGCAAACCAAACGATTATGTTAGGTGAGTGCCTATTCACAGAATAACACAGCCATTTTTACAGCCAAAGAGAGGATTCACAAAAAGCAGAAATATAGATAGAATTAATCACTAACCTTTGATAATCTTCATCAGATGACACTCATAGGACTTCATGTTACACAATACATGTATGTTTTGTTCGGTATAGTTCATATTTATATTAAAAAATCTGAGTTTACATTGGCGCCTTACGTTCAGAGGTTCCTCAATTTACAGGAATACTCATAATAAACATTGCTAAGAGATACAACTGTTATGCATGGAATTTTAGATGCACTTCTCCTTAATGCAACCACTGTGTCAGATTTCAAAAAAGCTTTACGAAAAAAGCACACCATGCAATAATCTGAGTCGGCACTCAGAGCCCAATCAAGACACAAATATATCCGCCATATTATGCAGTCAACAGAAGTCAGAAGTAACATTATAAACATTCACTTACCTTTGATGATATTCATCAGAATGCACTCCCAGGAATCCCAGTTCCACAATAAATGTTTGTTTTGTTCGATAATGTCCATCATTTATGTCCAAATTCCTCCTTGTTGTTCTAGCGTTCAGTACACTTTCCAAACTCARYACGKGCGGGCAGGTCCAGCGGAAAGTACGGACGAAAAGTTWAAAAAGTWATATTACAGTCCGTAAAAACATGACAAACGAAGTTTTGAATCAATCTTTAGGATGTTTTTAACATAATTCTTCAATAATGTTCCAACCGGAGTATTCCTTTGTCTTCAGAAAAGCAAATGGAACAGAGCTCGCTCTCACGTGAATGCGCATGGTCAGGGAGTGTTCAGGTCATGATAGACCTGACTCATTCCTCCTTCGGCCCCACTTCACAGTAGAAGCATCAGACAAGGTTCTAACGACTGTTGACATCTAGTGGAAGCCTTAGGAAGTGCAACATTACCAATATCCCACTGTATCTTCAATAGGAGCTGAGTTGAAAATCGACCAACCTCAGAATTCCCGCTTCCTGGTTGGATTTTTCCACAGGTTTTTGCCTGCCATATGAGTTCTGTTATACTCACAGACATCATTCAAACAGTTTTAGAATCTTCAGAGTGTTTTCTATCCAAATCTACAAATACTATGCATATTCTAGCTTTTATGGCTTTGTAGCAGGCCGTTTACTCTGGGCATGCTTTTCATCCGGACGTGAAAATACTGCCCCCTACCCCAAAGAAGTTAAACATCAGCCGATGTCACAAAGTGTTATACAGAAATCCAGCCTAAAACTCCAAATTGCAAGCAATGCAGATGTAGAAGCACGGTGGCTCCCTAGAAAGGCAGGAACCTAGGACGTAACCTAGAGAGGAACCAGGCTCTGAGGGGTGGACAAACCTCTACTGGCTGTGCCGGGTGGAGATTATAACAGTGCATGGCAAAGATGGTCAAACGTTCACAGATGACCAGCAGGGTCAATAATAATTATCACAGTGGTTGTAGAGGGTGCAAAAGGTCAGGACCTCAGGAGTAAATGTTAGTTGGCTTTTCATAGCCTATCATTCAGAGTTAGAGACAGCAGGTGTGGTAGAGAGAGAGTGTCAAAAACAGCAAGTCCGGGACAAGGTAACACGTCTGGTGAACAGGTCAGGACTCCATAGCCGCAGGCAGAACAGTTGAAACTGGAGCAGCAGCATGACCAGCTGGACTGGGGACAGCAAGGAGTCATCAGGCCAGGTAGTCCTGAGGCATGGTGCTAGGGCTCAGGTCCTCTGAGAGAAGATAAAGAGAAAGAGAATGAGAGAGTATTAGAGGGAGCATACTTAAATGCACACAGGACACCAGATAAGATAGGAGAAATATTTCAAATATTACAGACTGACCCTAGCCCCCCGACACATAAACTAATGCATCATAATAACTGGAGGCTGAGACCCCGGTAGAGGGATATCTTCAACCACCAACTTACTACCCTGAGACAAGGCCGAGTATAGCCCACAAAGATCTCCCCCACGGCACAAACCCGAGGGGACAACCCGGACAGGAAGATCACGTCAGAGACTCAACCCACTCAAATGACGCACCCCTCCTAGGGACGGCATGGAAGAGCACCAGTAAGCCAGTGACTCAGCCCCCGTAATAGGGTTAGAGGCAGAGAATCCCAGTGGAGAGAGGGGAACCGGCCAGGCAGAGACAGCAAGGGCAGTTCGTTGCTCCAGTGCCTTTCCGTTCCCCTTCACACCCCTGGGCCAGTCTACACTCAATCATAGGACTGAAGAGATAAGTCTTCAATAAAGACTTGAAGGTCGAGACCGAATCTGCGTCTCTCGCATGGATAGGCATACCATTCCATAAAAATTGAGATCTATAGGAGAAAGCCCTGCCTCCAGCTGTTTGCTTAGAAATTCTAAGGACAATAAGGAGGCCTGTGTCTTGTGACCGTAGCGTACGTGTAGGTATGTACGGCAGGACTACATCAGAAAGATAGATAGGAGCAAGCCCATGTAATGCTTTATAGGTTAACAGTTAAAACCTTGAAATCAGCCCTAGCCTTAACAGGAAGCCAGTGTAGAGAGGCTAGCACTGAAGTAATATGATCAAATATTTTGGGTCTTGTGAAGATTCTAGCAGCCATGTTTAGCACTATCTGAAGTTTATTTAGTGCTATATCCGGGTAGCTGAAAAGTTGAGCATTGCAGTAGTCTAATCCAGAAGTGACAAAAGCATGGATGACTTTTTCGGGCATCATGTTTGGACAGAAAGTTTCAGATTTTTTTATTAGAGACAACTTTACAACCATCAAGATTAATTGTCAGATCCAACAGAAGATCTCTTTGTTTCTTGGGACCTAGACCTAGCATCTCTGTTTTGTCCTAGTTTAAAAGTAAAAAATGTAATGCCATCCATGTCTGAAACACAGGCTTCCAGGGAGGGCAATTTTGGGGCTTCACCATGTTTCATCGAAATGTACAGCTGTGTATCTTCCGCATAGCAGTGAAAGTTAACAGTATGTTTCTGTGATATGACTAAAGAGTTAATCAGGGTGATTTTTCCACAAATAGACAGGTATTTTCCTTTCCATGGTAGCAAGATCTTATCTATTTTTGTTAACTTTCTATAAACATTTATTGGAGTGAGATCATTTCTTTCTTTTGGGATTTGTATACCGAGTATGTCCACATCTCCGTCAGACCATTTATTTGGTAAACTACATGGTAATGTAAAATGTGCATTTTTTTTGTGATCCAATACGTAATATGGTACATTTATCATAATTTGGTTTTAATTCAGAGAGGATAGCAAAAGTATCTAGATCCTCTAAGAGGCCGTGGAGAGACTCTAATTGTGGTTTTAAAAGAAAACATGAATCATCAGTGTACAATGACACCTTAGTTTTTAAGCCACGGATTTCTAATCCCTTAATATTATTGTTTGATCTAATCTTAACAGCTAACATTTCGATGGCAATAATAAATAGATATGCCGATAGTGGACAACCTTGTTTTACTCCTCTAGATAGTTTAAAACTTTCTGAGATGTAGCCATTATTTACTATTTTACACCTAGGGTTACTATACATAACTTTAACCCATTTTATAAGAGATTCCCACAAATCGAAATATTCTAGGCATTTATATATAATCTCCAGTCGTACTTTATCAAAAGCCTTTTCAAAATCAGCTATGAAAACCAGGCCTGGTGTCCCTGATATTTCATAGTGTTCTATTGTTTCCAGTACTTGTCTTATATTATCTCCAATGTATCGTCCATGTAAAAAACCTGTATGATTAGGATGAATAATATCCAACAATACTTTTTTAATCTATGCGCCAAGCACTTTGCTAGGATCTTTGCATCACAACACTGAAGTGTAAGAGGTCTCCAATTTTTTTAATGGACTGGATCTTTATATATACCACTTGGGTCCTGTTTCAGTAATAATGATATCAGACCTTGTTGCGTGTCTGATAATCCACCATTTATATAGGAGTGGTCAAAACAAGCTAATAATTATCCTTTGAGTATATAAAAAAAAGTTTTGTATACTTCCACTGGTATGCCATCCAGCCCTGGAGTTTTCCCATCCTTAAAGGCCCCAATTGCATCAAGCAGTTCCTCCTTTGTAATTTGGCCTTCACATGAGTCTTTCTGTACAGATGTTAATTTTACATTATTATTAGGAAAAAGATCCATACAATTAGTTTCAGTTAGTGGAGATGGAGGAGCCTGAAACGAAAACATATTCTTAAAGTACTTTACTTCCTCTTTCAAAATATAATTTGGTGAATCATGCGTGACTCCATCATTTGTAACAAGTTTTAATATATATTTTTTGGTTACATTTCTATATTGAAGATTGAAAAAGAATATGGTGCATTTTTCCCCATATTCCATCCAGTTCGCTTTATTTTTATAATATATTACACTGGATCTTTCTTGAATAAGTTCCTCCATTTCTTTTTGTTTTTCCTCTAACTTATTCTGTGCCTCTATGGTACCGTTTTTATTGCTATCTAACTGTACTGTTAGTTCTTCAATTTCCTTTGTTAATATGGACTCTTTTGATCTAAATTGCTTTTGTTTTATAGATGAGTACTGAATTGCATTGCCTCTAAAGGCACACTTAAAAGTGTCCCATACAATACGGGGATCTGCTGTACCTATGTTATGTCTCAAAGTCAGTCATGAATTATTCTGTCCTAGTTCTAAACAATTTATCATCTAGTAGGCTTTGATTAAATTTCCAATATCCTCGCCCACGTGGAGATTTGGTAAGAGTAATATATATGCCAATTATGTGATGATCCGACCGCATTCTGTCCCCTATCAACTCTTTTTAAACTTTTGGTGCCAGAGAGAATGGTATAAGAAAGTAGTCAAGACGACTAGCTTGATTAAGCCTCCGCCATGTACAGTGGGGCAAAAGAGTATTTAGTCAGCCACCAATTGTGCATGAGAGAAACCTGTAATTTTCATCATAGGTACACTTCAACCATGACAGACAAAATTAGATTTTTTTTCCCAGAAAATCACATTGTAGGATTTTTAATGAATTTATTTGCAAATTATGGTGGAAAATAAGTATTTGGTCAATAACAAAAGTTTATCTCAATACTTTGTTATAAACCCTTTGTTGGCAATGACAGAGGTCAAACGTTTTCTGTAAGTCTTCACAAGGTTTTCACACACTGTTGCTGGTATTCTTGGCCCATTCCTCCATGCAGATCTCCTCTAGAGCAGTGATGTTTTGGGCTGTTGCTGGGCAACACGGACTTTCAAACTCCTCCAAAGATTTTCTTTGGGTTGAGATCTGGAGACTGGCTAGGCCACTCCAGGACCTTGAAATGCTTCTTACGAAGCACTCCTTCGTTGCCGGGCGGTGTGTTGGGATCATTGTCACGCTGAAAGACCCAGCCACGTTTCATCTTCAATGCCCTTGCTGATGGAAGGAGGTTTTCACTCAAAATCTCACGATACATGGCCCATTCATTCTTTTCTTTACATGGATCAGTCGTCCTGGTCCTTTGCAGAAAACAGCCCAAAGCATGATGTTTCCACCCCCATGCTTCACAGTAGGTATGTGTTCTTTGGATGCAACTCAGCATTCTTTGTCCTCCAAACACGAGCGAGTTGAGTTTTTACCAAAAAGTTATATTTATGTTTCATCTGACCATATGACATTCTCCCAATCTCTTCTGGATCATCCAAATGCTCTCTAGCAACTTCAGACGGGCCTGGACATGTACTGGCTTAAGCAAGGGCACACGTCTGGCATGCAGGATTTGAGTCCCTGGCGGCGTAGTGTGTTACTGATGGTAGGCTTTGTTACTTTGGTCCAGCTCTCTGCAGGTCATTCACTAGTCCCCCGTGTGGTTCTGGGTTTTTGCTCACCGTTCTTGTGATCATTTTGACCCCACGGGTGAGATCTTGCGTGGAGCCCTGATCGAGGGAATTATCAGTGGTCTTGTATGTCTTCCATTTCTAATATTGCTCCACAGTTGATTTCTTCAACCAAGCTGCTTACCTTTTGCAGATTCAGTCTTCCAGCCTGGTGCAGGTCTACAATTTTGTTTCGTTTCTGGTCCTTTGACAGCTCTTTGGTCTTGGCCATAGTGGGTTTGGATGTGACTGGTTTGAGGTTGTGGCAGGTGTCTTTTTATACTGATAACAAGTTCAAACAGGTGCCATTAATACAGTTACGAGTGGAGGACAGAGGGCCTCTTAAAGAAGAAAGTTACAGGTCTGTGAGAGCCAGAAATCTTGCATGTTTGTAGGTGACCAAATACTATTTTCCACCATAATTTGCAAATAAATTCATTAAAAATCCTACAATGTGATTTTCTTGATTTTTTTTCTTCTCATTTTGTCTGTCATAGTTGAAGTGTACCTATGATGAAAATTACAGGCCTCTCTCATCTTTTTAAGTGGGAGAACTTGCACAATTGGTGGCTGACTAAATACTTTTTTGCTCCACTGTATATCTCACTAGGTCAGGGTATTTAAGTCTCCATATATCCACTAATTCCAATGTATCCATGACATTCATGATTTCCTTAAGTGCCTGAGGGTGATAGTTTGTAGTGTGATTTCCTTTCCAGTCCATAGAGGTATATAAGACCGTATTAAAATCTCCCACCATAATAATAGAGTCTAGTGTTGCTTGTAGAGTTGATAAATTCTTATATATATTTTCAAATAAGCTTGGATCACCATTATTCGGACCGTATAGGTTAATAAGCCATATCTGTTAATTGTCCAATAACATATTTAAAATAATCCATCTACCTTGAGGATCTGTTTGGACAATTTGCACATTTGGATCAAAATTATTGTTAATTAAAACCATCACCCCTTTTGAATTTCTTTGCCCATGGGAGAATTATATTTCGCCCCCTCCAGTTCTTTTTCCACAAAACTTCATCTAAAACTGTTGAATGGGTTTCCTGTAAACTATAGATATTATATTCCTTCTCTTTTAGCCAGGTAAATACTGATCGTCTTTTCTTATTATCTGCTAGGCCATTACAATTGTAACTGGCTATACTTATTTCACCACTTACCATAATGAGACACAACTTTCAATTCTTTTTATCAATATATATGTTTGTAAACGTACCATTAAAAAGTAACATGATGATTGAGTGTCTATATAGCTGTACCATGATATTTGCATTTCTACTAAGTAAACCTCCATTTGGTCCCTACTATTCCACCCGCTAAAAGCCCTCCTCATCCCGAGTTGGGTTGTCATCCCAATGCCCGGCAGACCACCCTCAACCCCCTGTATCCCATAGCCCTGAACCGACTGGGATCCATCCTTTGAAAAGAGCACACAGTGCCATTTACCGAATTGAAGTAGATCAACTGCCAAATGCATTTCCATCGCCCTCACCTCGATTTGTATTATATAGCTGTGGATCATCCTCTATTGTCCCTAACATCTTTTACTCCTTCGCAACAGTTGTGGGATACACACATACATCCACACACACTCAACCCTTACCCCCACACAACCATAAGCTCACTTTCTCAACAATTGCACCATCCCAGAGCCCAACTCAAGATAGGTCTTGATTTACAAATGCACTTGCGATCGCAGCTGCATGACAAGGCCTGCAAGACCGTGCAAAAAATTGGCAAAAATTGAGAGATTTTATTTACCATTGTCACATCCTAGATGATGGAGGTCAAATGTACACCTTCTTCCTGAAACACCCACAATACGGTCACCCCTATTGACCATATTCCCAAGCATCTCCATGCAGTCCTACTTTGATTTTGTGCTACCAGGGTCACAATAATATACCCCCTCTCTGAATGTCCGAGTGTGACCCCCTCCCCATGGGTTACTGCAGCTAGTGTTGCCAGCACTGCCACTGCCTGGGTGGGGGCAGTGACCTGCTTTTTAAATTATATGAACAAAAAATATTCAATTTTATTTGGAACGGCAAGCCAGATAAAATTTAAAGGGCCTATTTATATAACAAATATGAATTCGGAGGGCAGAAATGATTAAATATTAAAGCATTAGACCTCTCACTAAAGGCATCAGTCATTCAAAAGTTATACCGTAATTTCCGGACTATTAAGCGCACCTGAATATAAGCCGCACCCACTGAATTTTTAAATAATATGTATTTTGTACATAAATAAGCCGCACATGTCTATAAGCCGCAGGTGCCTACCGGTACATTGAAACAAATGAACTTTGCGTTTTTTCATGCCCAGTTGTTTTCAGCGTGACGGATGATTCGCCTTTCCTGTTGACAGTCCGAGTGAGAGGCAGGTCAAATGTCAGAGGAACCTCATCCATATTTATGATGTCTTGCGGGCCGATGGAATGCTCCGCTATCTTTGCATCAGTGAATTTGCGGAAGTTTGAAACTTTTTCCTCGTAGTCGGGAGGGAGCTGCTGACACAGACTCAATCTTAGACACCACGATGGTCCACCTCTAAAATCCTTAAACATCATTGCGGTGGTGATTGTTTTGGCTTTCAGTCGGAAACACCTCGGCCGTCTGCTCTCTGTGTGTTGACCCAGTCTTCAAGCTCATTTTCTAGTTCGGGCCATCTGCTTTTCTTCCCTCTGAAAGCTTTTGTCTTTTTGCACTGAGTCAGTTCCTCACGCTGCTGTTTCCAACGTCTTATCATCGACTAATATGACTACTGATGCAACAACTAGCACGGGTTGCTAATATGACTACTGACGCAACAACTAGCATGGGTTGCTAATATGACTATTGGCGCACCAACTAGCATGGGTTGCTAATATTACTACTGATGCAACAACTAGCATGGGGTTGCTAATATTACTACTGCATGCAACAACTAGCATGCGGTTGCTAACATGACTACTGATGCAAAAACTAGCATGGGTTGCTAATAATGACTATGATGTAACAACTAGCATGGGTTGCTATATGAGTATGTGCTTTTGGCTAACCGACACGAAAGAAAGTTGTTAGAACATGAGATAAACGCTGGTTTCAATGCATATGAGGAAGTGTTTACAAAATAATTCCGTCAATATTTCTATGGTCAGATTTTTTGGCTAGGCTACTTTGAAACAAGGTTAGACATGATTCATAAAATGACAAAACATCCAGGTTTTAAACAATTACGTTTATGGCTAAACATACTAAACAAAAATATAAAAACGCCTCTGCCCAGTCATGAGAAATTCATTAAGGCCTAATGAATTTATTTCTAGTTCGGGCCATCTGCTTTTCTTCCCTCTGAAAGCTTTTGTTGTCTTTTTGCACTGAGTCCGTTCCTCACGCTGCTGTTTCCAACATCTTATCATAGACTCATTAAGGCCAAGCTCCCGTGCAGCAGCTCTATTTCCTTTTCCAACAGCCAGATCGATCGCTTTCAAATTGAAAGCTGCATCATATGCATTTCTCCGTGTCTTTGCCATGATGAGGGTGACAAAATGACTACCGTAATCAGAATGATGGGAAGTTTGAGCGCGCTCGATTTACGTCACATTATGTGACGGTGCTCAGTTTTTTGGTGGCATGAATCTTGTGAAAAAAATCCATAAATTAGCCGCGTCATTGTATAAGCCGCGAGGTTCAAAGCGTGGGAAAAAGTAGCTGCTTATAGTCCGGCAATTACGGTACTTAAATCCAAACTGGTTCTCTAGTAAATTGGTACGAATGTCTCATCCTATGTTCAAGAAGGGCCTTTTTCCCTTTATTCAGATTACACCTGCTTACTTTCGGTTGTTTGAAAAGGAAATAATCTCCAAAATATCTTTATTTTTTAAACAAGCCATAGAAAGTTGGTTGCAATTTCAGTTCAAAGGACGGAACAAATAGTACAACAAATATTGTGGTTAAATTCAAATATAGTAATTGATAAAAACTGTATTTATCGAAGAAATGTTTAAAAAAGGTATAATTTTAGTGAATGATATCATAAATAGGACTGGTGGAGTTATGTCACACATGCAGCTAACACAGACATATGGAAATGTCTGCTGTACCCAAAATTACAACCAATTAATTGCAGCATTACCACAAAAATGGAAGAGGCAAGTAGAAGGGGAAAAAAGTAAGGAACTTATATGTCGGCCCTATATTAAAGAACATAAATGGTTAAAGAAAAGTGTGATAAATAAAAACATATACAGTAGGTATGTGTATGTATATATGTGTATATGTATGCATACGTGTATGGATATGTATATTTACGCAAAAAATATGGGGGATTGGAAATGATGCAGACAATTAAAATCAAATCAAATCAAGTTTATTTTATATAGCCCTTCGTACATCAGCTAATATCTCGAAGTGCTGTACAGAAACCCAGCCTAAAACCCCAAACAGCAAGCAATGCAGGTGTAGAAGCACGGTGGCTAGGAAAAACTCCCTAGAAAGGCCACAAACCTAGGAAGAAACCTAGAAGGAACCAGGCTATGAGGGGTGGCAGTCCTCTTCTGGCTGTGCCGGGTGGGATTATAACAGAACTATGCCAAGATGTTTCAAAATATTCATAAGTGACAAGCATGGTCAAATAATAATCATGAATCATTTTCAGTTGGCTTTTCATAGCCGATCTATTAAGAGTTGAAAATAGCAGGTCTGGGCAGGTGGCGGTTCCATAACCGCAGGCAGAACAGTTGAAACTGAATAGCAGCAAGGCCAGGTGGACTGGGGACAGCAAGGAGTCATCATGCCCGGTAGTCCTGACGTATGGTCCTAGGGCTCAGGTCCTCCGAGAGAGAGAAAGAAAGAGAGAATTAGAGAGATCCAAGATTTTCAAAATGTTCATAATGAAACAAGCATGGTCAAATAATAATCAGAATAAATATCAGTTGGCTTTTCATAGCCGATCATTAAGAGTTGAAAACAGCAGTCTGGACAGGTAGGGGTTCCATAACCGCAGGCAGAACAGCTGAAACTGGAATAGCAGCAAGGCCAGGCGGACTGGGACAGCAAGGAGTCATCATGCCCGGTTTGCCGTGACGTATGGTCCTAGGGCTCAGGTCCTCCGAGAGAGAGAAAGAAAGAGAGAAGGAGAGAATTAGAGAGATCCAAGATTTTCAAAATGTTCATAAATGACAAGCATGGTCAAATAATAATCAGGAATAAATATCAGTTGGCTTTCATAGCCGATCATTAAGAGTTGAAAACAGCAGGTCTGGGACAGGTAGGGTTCCATAACCGCAGGCAGAACAGCTGAAACTGGAATAGCAGCAAGGCCAGGCGGACTGCGGACAGCAAGGAGTCATCATGCCCGGTTTGCCGTGACGTATGTCCTAGGCTCAGTCCTCGCAGAGAGAGAAAGAAAGAGAGAAGGAGAGAATTAGAGAGAGCCAAGATTTTCAAAATGTTCATAAATGACAAGCATGGTCAAATAATAATCAGGAATAAATATCAGTTGGCTTTTCATAGCCGATCATTAAGAGTTTGAAACAGCAGGTCTGGGACAGGTAGGGTTCCATAACCGCAGGCAGAACAGCTGAACTGAATAGCCAGCAGCCAGCGGACTGGGGACAGCAAGGGAGTCATCATGCCCGGTTTGCCGTGACGTATGGTCCTAGGGCTCAGGTTCTCCGAGAGAGAATTACATTGGAAGCAACATTCTTTCCGCAATATGAAGCTGATCCACCCCTTTTAAAAAAAACATTATGTTTCTGAATGACATCACCAAGAGGTAAAATATTTAGTGAAAACAATAGAGATCCTGAAACGGAACCTTGAGGAACACTGACATTTACAGTTGATTTGTCAGAGGACAAACCATCCACAGAGACAAACTGATATCTTTCTGACAGATAAGATCTAAACCAGGCCAGAACTTGTCCGTGTAGACCAATTTGGGTTTCCAATCTCTCCAAAAGATTGTGGTGATCGATGGTATCAAAAGCAGCACTAAGTTCTAGGAGCAGGAGGACAGATGCAGAGCCTTGGTCTGACTCCATTAAGAGGTAATTTACCACCTTCACGAGTGCAGTCTCAGTGATATGATATGGTCTAAAACCAGACTTAAGCGTTTTGTATACATTATTAGTCTTGAGGAAGGCAGTGAGTTGCTGCGCAACAGCTTTTTCTAAAATGTTTGAGAGGAATGGAAGATTTGATATAAACCTTTAGTTTTTTATATTTTCTGCATCAAGGTTTGGCTTTTTCAAGAGAGCCTTTATTACTGCCACTTTTAGTGAGTTTGGTACACATCCGGTGGATAAGGAGCCGTTTATTATGTTCAACATGGGAGGGCCAAGCACAGGAAGCAGCTCTTTCAGCAGTTTAGTTGGAGTACTCAAAGCATACGTGGACCAACTGACGAGTGTCTTCACTGACATTTTCTACATCTCCCTGACTGAGTCTGTAATATCTACATGTTTCAAGCAGACCACCATAGTCCCTGCTCCCAAGGAAGAGAAGGTAACCTGCCTAAATGATTTCCGCCCCGTAGCATTCATGTCGGTAGCCATGAAGTGCTTTGAAAGTAAGGTCATGGTTCACATCAACAGTATCATCCCGGATACCGTAGACCCACTCCAATTCGCATACTGCCCAAACAGATCCATAGATGACGCAATCTCAATCGCACTCCACACTGCCCTTTCCCACCTGGACAAAAGGAACACCTGTGTGAGAATGCTGTTCATTGACTACAGCTCAGCATTCAACACCATAGTGCCCATGAAGCTCATCACTAAGCTAAGGACCCTGGGACTAAACACATCCCTCTGCAACTGGATCCTGGACTTCCTGACAGGTGGCCCCAGGTGGTAAAGGTAGGCAACAAAACATCTTCCTCGCTGATCCTCAACACTGGGGCTCCTCAGGGCTGCGTGCTTAGTCCCCTCCTGTACTCCCTGTTCAACCACGACTACGTGGCTAAACATGACTCCAACACCATCATTAAGTTGGCTGACAACACAACAGTGGTAGGCCTGATTACTGACAACGATAAGACAGCCTATAGGTTGGAGGTCAGAGACCTGGCAGTGTGGTGCCAGGACAACAACCTCTCCTTCAATGTGAGCAAGACAAAGGAGCTGATTGTGGACTACAGGAAAAGGTGCTCCGAACAGGCCCCCATTAACATCGATGGGGCTGTAGTGGAGCGGGTCGAGAGTTTCAAGTTCCTTGGTGTCCACAACACAAACAAACTTTCATGGTCCAAACACACCAAGACAGTTGTGAAGAGGGCATGACAACACATGTTCCCCCTCGGGAGACTGAAAAGATTCTACAGCTGAAAAATGTTCTACAGCTGCACCATCGAGAGCATCCGTTAGCATCATCGCCTGATATGGCAACTGCTCGGCATCTGACCGTAAGGCACTACAGAGGGTAGTGCGTATGGCCCAGTACATCACTGGGGCCAAGCTTCCTGACCTCCAGGACCTATACACTAGGTGGTGTCAGAGGAAAGCGCAAGAATTTGTCAAAGACTCCAGTCACCCAAGTCATAGACTGTTCTCTCTGCTACCGCACGGCAAGCAGTACCGGAGTGCCAAGTCTAGGACTAAAGGCTCCTTAACAGCTACCCCCGAGCCATAAGACTGCTGAACAATTAATCAAATGGCCACCCAGACTATTTACATTTACTCCCCACCCCCACATCTGTTTTTACACCGCTGCTACTCGCTGTTTATAATCGATGTCACTTTACCCATACCTACATGTAGAAATTACCTAACCTATACCCCCACACACTTACTCGTTACCTTTACCCCCTGTATACAGCCTTGTTATTGTAATTTTATTGTGTTACTTTTTATCATTTTTTACTTTAGTTAATTTGGTAAATATTTTCTCAACTCTTTCTTGAACTGCATTGTTGGTTAAGGGCTAGTAAGTAAGCATTTCACGGTAAAGTGTTGTATTCGGTGCATGTGGCATATAAAGTTTGATTTGATGTTTGCATAAACCGGTACCGGTTACCTTCAGCCGAGTCCCATGACACTTGTGGGGGTTGTAGAGCAGAAATGAGACCACAATCGTGCTTGTGAGAGTCTCCCCTTTCCAAAGAGAAGTCATAATAGTTTGGCCCTACTGACGTATTTGTGAGAAGTTCGATATTCTGGATGTCTCATGGTCTGACAAACACCGCTCTAGCTGTGCCACCTGGATTGAGACGCATCCAATGCAAAAAACAGATCTCTGTAGATTAAATTGACGGATTTTGATGAGGATTTATTTATTATGTCAATCAAAGGTGTTATTAATGCGGCATACTCCAATAAAGATTAAAATCTTTCCTTTCTGGCAAAAGTTATTATAAATTGCTGAGTGATAGTCACTTTTTAGGATACAAGCTCAAGTACCCTGTACATATATTCAACAAAACGGTATGAATAAGGCTTGAAATTACTTATATATTTTCTAAATATACTATAATACATTTATAAAATGACTAGCTTTAAGAATTCACCTTCCCTGTAACTGTAAAATCCATATTTGCATATTTAGTGTTAGAGAAAATGTGCATATTTTTAAAAGGTTTCTCTTGATAAAAACATCTCCCACATCACCTTGAATGTCTCACAGAGCTCTAGCTTGGCTTCCTGAACTCGTTAGGAACTCGAACACACACATATTAATATTGTCCATCTATGAAAAAAAGGATTTTTTGTTGTTGTTTAAAATCTTTTTTTTTTTTGATTACTAGCTATACATTGTACTCTGAATGTGCTACAGCAACGAAATCACTCTCTCCAAATGCGTTACGTTATAAGGATTCCAGGAATTTGTGTTGTTAGTGACTGTGAAGAAGGATTCAGCTAGGAGTTGATGGACAGTCGGAAGAGCGAATCAAATGGTA
The DNA here is from genome assembly GCF_002910315.2 of Salvelinus sp. IW2-2015. Taxonomy (NCBI): domain Eukaryota; kingdom Metazoa; phylum Chordata; class Actinopteri; order Salmoniformes; family Salmonidae; genus Salvelinus; species Salvelinus sp. IW2-2015. The sequence goes on from NC_036848.1 coordinate 49,229,361, forward strand.
GGAGGGACATCCCAACCTCTATTGGTGTCAGATTTCACATCCTGCTTCACACAGGCAGAAGAGACTTACTCCTGTGTTTGTGTGAATCAGGGCTACCACTCAATGTAAGCCATTTTAATCTACGTTGTCCACATATCGGTTTAACCACGCTGGTCTCCAAGACGGGACATTACATCTAAGAGGTTTAAAATAAGATGTTTAAAGCACAAAAACAAAGGAAACAGCAATTGAACACCATATGCAGTAACAAATCAAATGCCTATTCCTTTGTTGTCAGTTCATTCAGTGTATGTAATCCCCCAGCCACTCCATGTGGCACCAACAGCTCTAACCTGTATTTTAGTAAAGTAGTTCGAGGCACACAGTTCACAGAGAGAGTCATTATCTCTGAAAGGCTGTCCATTCTCAGCCCATAGTGTAGCCTTCAGAGCTGCACTTGCATCACACTCCTCCACAGAGAGGATGAAAGTGATCTTACAGTACCAAACATATTTGTACACTAGTGAGTAGACCACTTACTTGATACTTAGCAGAATGGATATTCGGTCTGCAATGTAGACTGCAGTGTACATATTTGTTTAATAAAAGTATAGATGTGGTGGAGGATTTTCACTCAAATCTAATAATTTATATTAGGTTTCTCTAGGAAGGGTTATATAGACACAGAGACGTTTTCATGTGACGTTTGGTCTGATATTTTCAGAGATCAGTCAAGTAGCTTTCACCGCTGGCGCACACACACATATGCACACATACGCACACACACAGACATGCAAACACACACACACACAGACACACACAGGCCGACAGATATGGCAGCTCTGCTTCTATCTCATAAGCAACAGTATTTTTTGCAGTATTTTGTTTTTTTATTATTATTTCTTTCATTGTTAGCCCAGGATTTTTTGTGTGTCATTATATATAGCCGTAAATAACTTTTGGATATCAGAGCGGCGGTAACTCACCAGCATTACAACCGGGAATACGACTTTCCCGAATTTGATCCTTTGTTTGTACCCCCCAGGGCATTTGAACTTATTCCAGAGGTTGCTCCAAAACGCCGCCGGTGGAGAAGAGTTATTCGGAGTGGACTTCTAATCCGACTCAGGAGGCATGCACACAATCCACCAATTCCGAGCATATTATTTGTTAATGTTCAGTCTCCGGATAATAAAGTAGAGGTACTTAAGGCAAGGATCTCCTTCCAGAGAGAATTCAGCTTTTGTAAAATACTCTGTTTCACGGAAACATGGCTCGCTCGGGATATATACTGTCCCCATCCATAGAGCCATCTGGGTTCTCAGTACATCGCGCAGACAGGAATAAAGAACTCTCCATGAAGGAGAAAGGTGGGGGTGTACAGTTGATGTCGAAAATTTACATACACCTTAGCAAAATACATTTAATCTCAGTTTTTCACCATTCCTGACATTTAATCCTCGTAAAAATTCCCTGTTTTAGGTCAGTTGGGATCAACACTTTATTTTAAGAATGTGAAATGTCAGAATAATAGTAGAGAGAATGATTTATTTCAGCTTTTATTTCTTTCATCACATTGGGTCAGAAGTTTACATACACTCAATTAGTATTTGGTAACATTGCCATTAAATTGTTTAACTTGGGTCAAACATTTCGGGTAGCCTTCCACAAGCTTCCCACAATAAGTTGGGTGAATTTTTCCCCATTCCCTCTTTCAGACTGGTGTAACTGAGTCAGTTTTGTAGGCCTCCTTGCTCGCACACGCTTTTTCAGTTCTGCCCACAAATTTTCTATAGGATTGAGGTCAGGGCTTTGTGATGGCCACTCCAATACCTTGACTTTGTTGTCATTAAGCCATTTTGCCACAACTTTGGAAGTATGCTTGGGGTCATTGTCCATTTGGAAGACCCATTTGTGACCAAGCTTTAACTTCCTGACTGATGTCTTGAGATGTTGCTTCAATATATCCACATAATTGTCTTTCCTCAGGATGCCATCTATTTTGTGAAGTGCACCAGTCCCTCCTGCAGTAAATCACCCCCACAGCATGATGCTGCCACCCCCGTGCTTCATGGTTGGGATGGGGTTCTTCGGCTTGCAAGCCTCCCCCTTTTTCCTCCAAACATAATGATGGTCATTATGGCCAAACAGCTCTAGTTTTGTTTCCTCAGACCCGAGGACATTGCTCCAAAATGTTGTTGCAACCCGTAGTCTGGCTTTTTTTATGGCGGATTTGGAGCAGTGGCTTCTTTCTTGCTGAGTGGCCTTTCAGGTTATGTCGATATAGGACTCATTTTTACTGTGGATATAGATACTTTTGTACCTGTTTCCTCCAGAGTCTTCACAAGGTCCTTTGCTGTTGTTCTGGGATTGATTTGCACTTTTCGCACCAAAGTACGTTCTTCTCTAGGAGACAGAACGCATCTTCTTCCTGAGCGGAATGACGGCTGCGTGGTTCCGTGGTGTTTATACTTGCGTACTATTGTTTGTACAGAGGAACGTGGTACCTTCAGGCATTTGGAAATTGCTCCCAAGGATGAACCAGACTTTTGGAGGTCTACAATTATTTGGCTGATTTCTTCTGTGTTCATGAAAAACAAAATTTATTTGGCTAAGGTGTATGTAAACTTTCGAATGACTCATTCCTCTTAGCCATCTAGCAGAGAACCAGACAAAAGCTGCAGTTAGTGCTGACACACACACAGAGAGAGAGAGAGTTCAAATTGTAAGAATATTTACAATGTGCAGGGATACTGGAATGATAAAAGTTAGATATGTATAATGGAAGGGGAGTAGGAATCAGGATATTTGATAAACAAACTAGTAGCAGCGTAAATTATGATTGTATGTGAGTGTGTGCGCGTGTGTGTAGAGTCAGTATACTGTACATTCGGAAAGTATTCGGATCCCTTGACTTTTTCCAAAATCTGTTAGTTACAGCCTTATTCTAAAATGGATGAAATACATGTTTTTCCTCATCAATCAACACACAATACCCCATAATGACAAAGCAAAAACTGGTTTTTAGATATTTTTGCAAATGTATTAAATATAATAAACAGAAATATCACATTTACTATAAGTATTCAAAACCTTTGCTATGATACTCGAAATTGAGCACAGGTGCATCCTGTTTCCATTGTTCATCCTTGAGATGTTTCTCAAATCAAATACATTTTTATTGGTCACATACACGTGATTAGCAGATGTTATTGTGAGTGTAGCGAAATGCTTGTGCTTCTAGCTCCGACGGTGCAGTAATATCTAACAAGTAATATCTAACAAATGACATATACCCAATACACACAAATATAAGTAGGAATGATTTAAGACTATATACATATGGACGAGCGATATCAGAGCGGAACGGACGAAGATACAGTAGAATAGTATAGAAAAACAGTATATATACATGAGATGAGTAATGCCGGATATGTAAACATTAGGTGACTAAGATACTGTATAATTGCATAGAAATCAGTATATACATACAGTATGAGATCAGTAATGCAAGATATGTAAGCATTATTAAGGGAATGAGATACCGTAGAATAGTATAGAAAACAGTATATACATATGAGATGAGTAAATCCAGATATGTAAACATTAGTGACTCATGTTCCATTCCTTAACGTGGCCAGTGATTCCTAGTCTGTGCCTATAGGCAGCAGCCTCTAATGTGCTAGTGATGGCTATTTAACAGTCTGATGGCCTTGAGATAGAAGCTGTATTTAGTAACCCCTTTTTCTCCCCAATTTCGTGATATCTTGTCATTATGGGGTATTGTGTGTAGATTGACAAGGGAAAAAAACAATTTAATAATACATTTTAGAAAAATGCTGGAACGTAACTGCCCATTCCATGTACCAGTTCCGGAGGTCCACGTCACAGGCCTCTAGGCGTCATTACACACACCTGATTCCAATTCCCCTGATTAGTAATTGTATATATGTGCCCTCTGTACACCATTGTCTTGTTGGTTATTGTTCCCATGTCCGTTGGTCTTGTGAGTGAGTACCTGTGCTTTCTTGTTCCGGCTTTCGTGCTGTCTGTATTGTGTACTCGTTATTACGGGTCTCGTCCCGTTGTCACGACTCCCACCGAAGGTGGCTCCCCTGCCTGTTCGGGCGGTGCTCGGCGGTCGTTGTCGCCGGTCTACTAGCCGCCACCGATCCCTTTTTCCTTTTCTGTTCGCTTGGTCTTATTAGTTGCACCTGTTCCTTATTGTGTTTCTTGATTTTTGTCTATTTAAGCCTGTTAGGCCCGCCTAGGTTTGTGCGGGATTGTTTTTCTGTTAGGTTGTGGATGTTCGTTTGTATTCTGTTTCCCCGGACATTTTCAGTTTATGCGCCTTGTGTTTGTGGCGTGACCGTTTTTCCGGGAATAAAATATACATTTATTCGAATCCTCTGCTCTCTGTGCCTGACTCCAACCCACTGTTCTTCAAGGACTCTGACACCCGTGTATTATTGTGCACTTGTTATTACGGGTCWCGTCCCGTGTATTGTTATCACGGGTCTTGTCCCGTGTATTTCTTAGAGGTTTAACCTCGCTCTTTGTTTGGGTTACATCCCTGTGTTTTTGTATACGTGTGTGTTTTGGGCTTCGTCTCTTTGCCTTTCATGGCATGTTGTATTTTTGGGTTGAGTATTAAAACCCCCTATTACATATTCCTGCGCCTGTCTCCAATCATATAATTATACAATGTGACAGTAACAACATGTGGAAAAAGTCAAGGGGTCTGACTACTTTCCGAATGAACTTTAAAGTTCGTTGAAAAGTAATTGCCCCCTTACACTCAATAAATGTTTACGCCACCTTTTGCTGCAATTACTCAAACCAAACCCTTCCTGAAGTTGTTGATCAGTCTCTCACATTGCTGTGGAGAAATTTTGTCCCACTCTTCCACGCAAAACTGCTTTAACTCAGCGACATTTGTGGGTTTTCAAGCAGGAACTGCTCATTTCAAGTCCTGCCACAACATCGCAATTGGGATTAGGTCTGGATTTTGATTAGGCCATTCCAAAACTTCAAAGTTTTGCTTTAAATACATTTTCATGTAGACTTAAATGTGTTTTTGCATCATTGTCTTGCTGCATAACCCAGCTGTGCCTCAGCTTCAGCTCACAAATGGATGGCCTGACATTGGCCCATCACACTACTACCACCCTGCTTGACCGTTGGTTCTTACTGTGGAAGGCAGTATTTGTTTTTTGCCTGACATCATGAGACCCATGTCGTTCAAAAAGTTTTAAACGTCTTGATGATCATACAGGTGCTTCCAGGTGCTTTTTGGCAAACTTCAGTCAACTTTTTGGACAACATGGGTCCCATTATGCCTACGTGCATTATTTAAACAAAAAGATGCAGAAGAGAAATGGACACAACTAGACAGGGAAACTGAGACAAAGAAGACAGCTGATGCTACAAAGGACAAGGACACCAAGGAGCACAGCTGTCAACAGAAAGCCTTCCTAAAAAGACCCTAAGGCATTCAAAGAAGTGAAATGATAGTGCAGGGACCAAATGTTTCTCTGTGGCCAACGTGAGTAAGTCATTTAAGTGTGTTAATCCTCGCAAGGCTGTCAGCCTAGACAACATCCCAAGCCGCGTCCTCGGAGCATGTGCAGACCAGCTGGCTGGAGTGTTTACGGACATATTCAATCTCTCCATATCCCAGTCTGTTGTCCCAACTTGCTTCAAGATCCACAAAGTCCACCATTGCTGCTGTACCCAAGAAAGCGAAAGTAACTGAAGTAAATGACTATCACCCCGTAGCACTCACTTCTCTCATCATGAAGTGCTTTGAGAAGCTAGTTAATGACCATATCAACGCCACCTTACCCGACACCCTAGACACACTACAATTTGCATATCGCCCAAACAGATCCACATACGAAGCAATCGCCATTGCACTGCTCACTGCCCTCCCCCATCTGGACAAGAGGAATACCTATGTAAGAATGTTGTTCATCAACAGCCTTCAACACCAAAGTGACCTCCAAGCTCATCACTAAGCTCATGGCCCTGGGTCTGAACCCCTCCTTGTGCAATTGGGTCTTGGAATTCCAGACGGGCTGACCCCAAGTTGTGAAGGTAGGCAACAGCACCCCCTGATCCTCAACATGGGGGACCCACAGGGGTGCGTGCTCAGCCCCCCCTTTTACTCCCTGTTCACCCATTACTTCGTGTCCACCCACGTCTCAAGTTTGATGACAACACAACAGTGGTAGGCCTGATTACGAACAACGATGAGCTGATCATAGACTACAGGAGACAGCAGAGAGAGCACTCCCCCATCGACATAGACTGGACCACAGTTGAGAGGGTCAAAAGCACATGACTAACAACTTGAAATTGTCCCTTCACACAAACAGAATAAGGCTGAAAAATGTTGGCTTGGCCCCTAAGACACTCACAAACTTCTACAGATGCACCACTGAGAGCATCATATCGGGCTGTATCACAACCTGGTATGTCAATTTCACCATCCGCAGCCGCAGGTCTCTCCAAAGGGTGGTGCGGTCAGCCCATCACATCACAGGGGGAACACAACCTGCCATCCAGGACATCTACAGCACCTGATGTCACAGGAAGGCCAAGAAGATCATCAAGGACCTCAGCCAACCGAGCCATGGCCTGTTCACCCAGCTACCAACTTAAAGGTGGAGACAGTCACCACCACTAAACAGTCACCACTAACCGGCCTCTGCCCAGTACCCTGCCCTGAACCTTAATCACTGTTCTAGCTGGCTAACACCCAGTACTTTATCCTGCACCTTAGAGACTGTTGTTCTATGTACATAGTCATTGAACACTGGTAACTTTAATAATATATATATACTGTTTAACTTATTTTATATGTATATACTGTATTCTAGTCATGGCTCATCCTGGGGGGGGGGGGTTATGTATGTATTTCAATTTTTTTAGAAACACAAGCATTTCGCTGCGCCTGCAATAACATCTGCAAATCTGTGTATGCGATCAAATACATTTGATTTGATTTAAAGAGAACGTTCTTTAGGCCTGTTTTTAAGGAGCCCAGAGTCTGTGGTGCCTTCAGCTGGTCCAGGAGGTCATTCCAGAGGCTGGGGGCAGTCGAGCTGAAAGCCCGATCCCCCAAGGAGAGGAGCTTGGTCCTGGGGGCGTGGAGGAGCAGGCTATTGCTTGACCTGAGGGTGCAGGTGGGGTTATGGAGTGAGAGCAATTTTTTAGATAAGGAGGGACATTGCTTCGAATACACAGGAAACTCAGCAGGAAGGTTTTGAATTCAATCCGGATCAAGACGGGGAGCCAGTGCAGACATGCCAGGATGGGGGTGATGTGATGGTGTTTCCTCACTCTTATCAGGATCATGGTAGTACTGTTCTGTATCTATTGAAACTTCTGGAGACTATTGCTGATGTATCCCGATGATTACATTATACACTGGTGGTCTTTGTTATGTATTTTTCACACCCTGCATCATGCTATATTATAAATATGCCTGATACAATATCCACTTTAAGCAGAGAGATATATGAACATAGTGAAACAACAGAGTTCTTTGTTCATATGGAATGATGATGATGATAGTGAAGATATTTAGCTTTATATAGGGAATACATTGCCATTTGGAAAACAGTCCAAGTTTCATGTTAGATTCCTACCCATATATCTTTAAATGGAAACCTTGAAGAATCTGCCTTTGGTGTCTCTTTATCTCTTTGCGTATCTCCCTGACTCTCATATCTGATGTCGAGTCTTCGTGTTGTAGACTGCCTGCATGTTTTAGGAGAGTCTTGGGATTACCTGCAATACTATATTGGAAAGAGAATGCCAAAGCAAAATCCTCCGACTCCAAATAGCATCCCTTTCAGTTGGTGAAATGGAAATACAGTAGAACCATGCAGATGAGGGAACACCCCCCCTGTAGAATCTCATAAGATGATAGACAAAATATAAATTCATTGCATTATTTGATCCACTTAGGGACCAGTATCCTCTTCATCCTCAGCTAAAAGGAATGTATAATTGATGTTGAAGGCCTAAGATAAATGTTTAAACCAGCATGATACTTTATGCCTTTTTGAGAGTTGTGAATGCAGCATATTTCCTCCCCTACTTGCTGGTTCATGTTCATGCTGCTCTATCTTTGTCTTAGTAAATTATGCCCCATGGAGAGGTCAGGCGCACACACGCACACACACACACACACACACACACACACACACACACACACACCACCACACACACACACACACACACACACACACACACACACACACACACACACACATAGGAAACTGTTATTTATGATAGTGCCGACAGTCTGAAGGGTTGTTTTTGGAGAAAGTAGTTTGTTTGGAGTTGTTCTTGTGGACACAATATGAACAATGATATACTTTACCATATTATTGAGATACTACAATATACACTTTATGACACAACAGATGATCATATAAACATAATTTTTTGGTTTGTGTACGATAACTTTTGACTTGGAATAAGTTTCCATCTAAATATTGAACATGTTTTTTTTAGGTAAATTGTTTTCCGTCTTTGTATATTACGTTTTCATAATTTAGCAGACACACTTATCCAGAACTGGTGCATACATTTTCTTACTGCCCACCCCATGGGAATCAAACACACAACCCTGACATTGCAASCACCATGCTCTACCAACTGAGCCACTCCAGACCTTTATACCATATAAACTCTCTTGTCATGAGTCATTTGCCAGTGGTTCTCTTGTATTTTCACTCTCAACAGGATCATGCCAGTTTTGTTTAATGATTGTGCGATGATTAATAAATTCAACAACTTGAATGCAGTGGTAACTTAGTTGTGGATCTGTTAGTATCTGCCAAATGGTTCTGTGTTTTCGTATTAAGGGTCAATCTTTTCTCCAGCTCATTAAAACGTGTAGTTACTGTAGGTAAGGGGCTGGATTCAATCTGTATCACAGAAGTGTAGCAGACAATCCTCTTTATAGCTCCAATGAAATTTAAAGGCAGTGTTCTCGCGTTTGCGAAGATTTCACAGTAAACGCTGCATATGTCGACTCAATCGGAAATTACCTTTACATTTTAGCGCGGATCTTTCGTGTTTCTTCCGTGACACGGATTGAATAAAGTCCAAGGTCACAGTTTTTTCTTAACATTTCCGTAATTTAAAAGATAATTGGAACATTATTGAGAACCCCTGGTACCTGCTTGGAGAAACTTGTCACATTTACCATATTAGAACCTGTTTAACACTAGAACCGCTAAATCAGTCATTTGGACAGTTCATAAATATAAAAATGTATTACTCTGCCATTTTTTTAAGTCACATTAGAACACGAATAATTATATATTTCAAATAACACAATATAATTTTGATTAGTTTATGTTACTGTGGGCTATATAGATATAAAAAGAAAAAACGATGTATTCCTAGAATGCCTTTGTTACAACTGTGAAACAGAAAGCATATGTGTTGGAACGCGGTAACTGCATCTTTTATAACTAAAATAATAACAATACCCCAAACACCAATGATGAAAACATCAGTAGCCTAAACATCCTTATAAGCGCCAAGCGTGCTTTATAAATAGTGAAAATCAGCACAAATGCATGAATGGCATTATAATTAATATTGGCGATATGACAGCAGTAAAACATTGCCAATTATTGTCAGCTTGTGCTTACATGGTGTGCGTCTTCAGGCAATGGCTTCAGATGGAGCATGTCGATGTCACATAAACAATGGCTTCAGATGGAGCATGTCGATGTCACATAAACAATGGCTTCAGATGGAGCATTGTCAATATCGATGTCACATAAAACAATGGCTTCAGATGGAGCATGTCGATGTCACATAAACAATGGCTTCAGATGGAGCATGTCGATGTCACAAAACAATGGCTTCAGATGGAGCATGTTGATGTCACATAACAATGGCTTCAGATGGAGCATGTCGATGTCACATTAAACAATGGCTTCAGATGGAGCATGTCGATGTCACATAAACAAGGCTTCAGACGGAGCTTGTCGATGTCACATAAACAATGCTGTCAGATGGAGCATGTCGATGTCACATAAACAATGGCTTCAGATGGAGCATGTCGATGTCACATAAACAATGGCTTCAGATGGAGCATGTCGACGTCACATAAAAAATGGCTTCAGACGGAGCATGTCGACGTCACATATAAGCAAAGAAAGCTGCTGAATGCATTGCTGATGTTGTTTTTTGCTTGAGGTGTAGGGTCTTCTCTCTGTGATGACATTTTGTGCTGATAATTGGCCCATAGCATTTTCATCAGCTTCCTCTATCCCAAATGGTTGATTCACTATGTACTCCAAATAGGCCAGAGTAGACTGATAAGAATGCTTGGATTTGGTGGACTGATACAGGGTACATACCATTTTGAGATTATAATTAGAATAGAATGCCCTGCCCTGTTTTTCATTCACAATTGGTGATTGCATAATTATGCATCGTTCGCTTCCCCTCACTCATCAACTCACCCATTCTCCCCCATCATATATTTACTTCATTTATTTAATCTGTTATATGTGTGAAATTAGTTTAGTTATAGTTTAGGTTTAGTTTTGAGGCAATTATCGGGGTGATAATCAACTGGAGAAGGCACCTTCAACTATCAGGAGAAGGAGCAGAGCAGGCCCTACTGCCGGAAGAAGGAGGGGCAACAGGGGAAAACCATTCCAAAAATGACATGCCCTCCCAAAACTGGTTATAACTCCAGTTCTGTTTGTGATATTAAGATTCTATCAATGACAGTGTGTAACATAGACTTATTTAGGAAAGGTCAAGGATGGAGGGGGGGCATGACTTTAAACCTCTCTAGGGTACGTGGGACGGTAGCGTCCCACCTGGCCAACATCCAGTGAAATTGCAGAGTGCGAAATTCAAAGTACAGAATTGTAAATATTTAACATTCTTGAAAGAACACATGCAATATGTCAAATTAAAGCTTGACTTCTTGTTAATCCACCAACGGTGTCAGATTTCAAAAAGGCTTTACGGCGAAAGCAAACCATGCGATTGTCTGAGGACAGCACCCCATGAAACCAACACAGCAATCATATTTCATCCCACCAGGCGTGACACAAAACTCAGAAATAACGATATAATTCATGCCTTACCTTTGAAGACCTTCTTCGGTTGGCACTCCAATATGTCCCATAAACATCACAAATGGTCCTTTTGTTCAATTACTTCCCTCGTTATATCTCCAAAATGTCAATTTATTTGGCGCGTTTGATCCAGAAAAAACACTGGTTCCAACTCGCACAACGTGACTACAAAATACCTAATAAGTTACCTGTAATCTTTGTCCAAACATTTCAAACAACTTTCCTAATACAACTTTAGGTATTTTTTAACGTAAATAATCAATCAAATTTGAGACGGGATAAACTGCGTTCAATACAGGACGAAAACAAAGTGGAGCGAGCTTTCAGGTCACGCGCTCCAACCACAACAGTACACTAGACTCGACCCTCGTTCTGAACAGGGCTACTTCTTCATTTCTCAAAGGAAAAACATCAACTAATTTCTAAAGACTGTTGACATCCAGTGGAAGCTATAGGAACTGCAAGCAAGTGCCTTAGAAATCTAGATCTCCATAGAAATCCCATTGAAAAGAGAGTGACCTAAAAAAGAAATATCCTGGATGGTTTGTCCTCGGGGTTTCGCCTTCCAAATAAGTTCTGTTATACTTACAGACATCATTCAAACAGTTTTAGAAACTTCAGAGTGTTTTATATCAAATACTACCAATATATATGCATATCCTAGCTTCTAGGCCTGAGTAGCAGGCAGTTTACTTTGAGCACCTCAGTCATCCAAACTTCCGAATACTGCCCCCTACCCCGAAGAAGTTAAAACTTCTTAGGGATCAAATCCCTTTAGCGGGATCGATTTGACAACATCCGGTGAAATTGCAGAGTGCCAAATTCAAACTACAGAAATATAAATATTTAACATTCAGAAAAATACAAGTGTAATACATCAAAATTAAGCTTAACTTCTTGTTAATCCAGCCGCGGTGTCAGATTTCAAAACGGCTTTACGGCGATTATCTGAGGACAGCGCCCCGCATACAAAAACATGAAACCAATTTTTCAACCAGGCAGTTGCGACACGAAAGTCAGAAATAGCGATATAATATATGCCTTACCTTTGAAGATCTTCTTCTGTTGGCACTCCAAAAGGTCCCAGTCACATTACAAATGGTCCTTTTGTTCGATAACGTCCTTCTTTATATCCATAAAAACTCAGTTTAGCTGACGCACTTCAGTCAATAATCCACCAGTTTCCCTCCATCAAAATGCATACAAAATGAATCCCAAACGTTACTAATAAACTTTTCCAAACAAGTCAAACAACGTTTATAATCAAACCTTAGGTACCCTAATACGTAAATAAACGATAAAATTTAAGCCGGAGAATCGTTATTGTCTTTACCGGAGATAAACAAAAAGAACGCGCTCTCGTCCATGCGCATGGAAAACACTACAGCCAAAATGGGAGCCACCTAGAAAAAGTACAATTTCTGGCTAATTTTTCAAAAAACCAGCATGAAACTCTTTCTAAAGACTGTTGACATCTAGTGGAAGTGGAACTGCAATTTGGGAGGATTCGCCTTATAATAAAAGTGGCAGCCACTGAAATCAGTGGTAGGCTGAATTTTTTTGAGGGGGGGATGCTTTGTCCTCAGGATTTCGCCTGCCATATCAGTTTTGTTATACTCATTGACATTATGTTAACAGTTTTAGAAACTTTAGAGTGTTTTCTATCTAAATCTACCAATTATATGCATATCCTAGCTTCTGGGCATGAGTGACAGGCAGTTTACGTTGGGCACGCTTTTCATCCGGACGTCAAAATACTGCCCCCTAGCCCAAAGAGGTTTTAAGATCTTCATAAACACAACCACATTATTATTTTTTTGTGATAGCATACACTGTTATAATGTTGCAGTCAGACTTTTCTTCCTACCTTTATTTTGACAGGAAGTCAATGCTGAAACCAATGTCTCTTTTCCAGAGCCCTGTATAGCACAACAATACACATCAATAAACATAAAAAACTACAAATTCATATACACAACAAAATACAAGTTATTATACACAGCAATACACAAAAAGCATAATGATAAAAACCAGATACTTTCTTCAGTAAAAAGGTTCCCTAACAACCATCTGAAATGCCTTGGAGGCACCAATTTCTTAAATTTTAAAGTGTATTGTAGATCACTCCACATGTAAGGTGCTAGGAAATTAAAGGCTTATTTACCTAACTCTCTAGACACCAACGAGTCTCCAGAGAAAACCATCCCTGTGAACGGGTTTTATAACTTGTCATTTTATATCTTAAAACCTTTCGTCAATAGGGGGAGCTGTTAGCACTATTTCTTGTTTTACATTTCCAAATTAAACTGCCTCGTATTCAGTTCTTGCTCGTACAATATGCATATTATTATTACTATTGGATAGAAAACAATCTCTAGTTTCTAAAACCGTTTGAATTATGTCTGTGGGTGAACCAGAACTCTTTCTACAGCGAAAATCATGACAGGACATGCGAAGGTCTGAAAAATAGTCTCTGATCTCGGATCAGTTTAAAACTCTGTGTGTGCCCTATGGATCGAAATGAACTGCACCCGCCTTCCCCTGGATGTCAGTAACCAATGAGAAGTCGAATGGTGTCTCTACGTGTTTCTCAGAGTTTATAAAAGGCAATGGAGTGAGGTGTCCCTTCTTTTCGACGCTCGCCAAGGCGCAAGAGAGGACATCAGAATGGCATGCTCAAAAGCTCTAGTTATTGACCAAAGATATATCCGTCTGTGATTTAATTCGATATAGGTGTTAGAAACATCATAACGAAGTTATTTGAAACCGATTTATATCAGTTTATGCGAGTATATTGCTATTTTTCGGAATTTCCTTAGTATTGCGTTTGAGGATTTGGACATGTGTGTGCCGTGTAGCTATCGTTAGCTGCTAGTTCCGAAGTTGAAGAGGTCGTTTTACAACAAAGCAACGATTCTTTTGGACAAAGGACACATTGCCCAAGATACTGATGGAAGCTCGTCCAAAAGTAAGAGCTATTTATGATTTTATTCCGTATTTATGTGGAAAAATGTAAACGCAGTTGTCGGCCATTTTTTGAGGCACTAGTCTGGCTGTAACTCACAATGTATGTCTAGTAAGGTAAATTTTAAAAATCTAAATCAGCGGTTGCATTAATAACCAATGCATCTTTCATTAGCTGTCCAACCTGTATTTTTTTAGTCAATCTAATCGATAAATAATCGTAAACCTGTCTCTTATACACATCTAGATGTGTATAAGAGACAGATGTTAGCTCATGTGGTATGCTAATATAACGATATATTGTGTTTTCGCTGTAAAACACTAAGAAAATCTGAAATATTGTCTGGATTCACAAGATGTTGGGCTTTCATTTGCTGTACGCTGTGTATTTTTCAGAAATGTTTTAGGATGAGTATTTTGGTAATTGACGTCGGTCTCTGTAATTATTCCGGCTGCTTCCAACGCTATTTCAGATTGCAGCTGCAATGTAGAACTGTGATTTATACCTGAAATATGCACATTTTTCTAAAAAAACATATGCTATACCATAAATATGTTATCAGACTGTCATCTTATGAAGTTGTTTCTTGGTTAGTGGCTATATATATCTTTATTTAGTCGAATTAGTGATAGCTACTGATGCAGGAAAAAAATGGTGGAGAAAAAAAGTTGTGTCTTTTGCTATCGTGGTTAGCTAATAGATTTACATATTGTGTCTTCCCTGTAAAACACTTAGAAAATCTGAAATACTGTCTGGATTCACAAGATCTGTGTCTTTCAATTGCTGTAGGCTGTGTATTTTTCAGAAATGTTTTAGGATGAGTATTTTGGTAATTGACGTCGGTCTCTGTAATTATTCCGGCTGCTTCCAACGCTATTTCAGATTGCAGCTGCAATGTAGAACTGTGATTTATACCTGAAAAATGCAAATTTTTCTAAAAAAACATATGCTATACCATAAATATGTTATCAGACTGTCATCTTATGAAGTTGTTTCTTGGTTAGTGGCTATATGTATCTTTATTTAGTCGAATTAGTGATAGCTACTGATGGAGTAAAAAACTGGTGGAGTAAAAAAAGTGGTGTCTTTTGCTAACGTGGTTAGCTAATAGATTTACATATTGTGTCTTCCCTGTAAAAAAAAATTAAAAATCAGAAATGATGGCTGGATTCACAAGATCTGTATCTTTCATCTGGTGTCTTGGACTTGTGATTTAATGATATTTAGATGCTAGTATTTACTTGTGACGCTATGCGAGGCTATGCTAGTCAGCTTTTTTACTGTGGGGGGTGCTCCCGGATCCGGGATGAGTACCAAGTAAAAGTTAACAGTGATGTTACGTAAGTTGGAAGTTTGTGGAGCAAGGCATTGTAAACAAAAAGAGCGTAATGATGTGATCTACGTGACTTCAAAGAGGTCCAGCCAAACCTTTGGTAAAGAATACGGTGATGTGTAATAAAACTGTCTTGTGCGATAAATGAAGGGCGCTGTGAAAAAAGGCATCCAAGGGTTAAGGAGTAAAGACAGATGCACTTGATAAATCAGTATCATCAAAAATCAAAACAGGTAGAAAGGATGACTGTACAATCTGCATCCTGCAGAATAGAGAGAGACTATATCTGTTTTTCTGTAAAAAAACAACAACACTTTGCATCTTAGTTTCTTGACAAGGACAGTTGTGTGTTTTTGAAATGATAAATCATTGTCAATGCCTTCTAGGCAGAGTTCCTCTGTCCAGTTTCTGTGTTCTTTTGCCCTTAATCTTTTATTTTTATTGGCCAGTCTGAGATATGGCTTTTCTTTGCAACACTGCCTAGAAGGCCAGCATCCCGGAGTCGCCTCTTCACTGTTGATGTTGAGACGTATTTCGCAGGTACTATTTAATGAAGCTGCCAGTTGAGAACTTGTGAGGCGTCTGTTTCTCTAACTAGACACTCTAATGTACTTGTCCTCTTGCTCAGTTGTGCACCAGGGCCTCCCACTCCTCTTTCTATTCTGGTTAGAGCCAGTTGGCGCTGTTCTGTGAAGGGAGTAGTACACAGCGTTGTACGACATCTTCAGTTTCTTGGCAATTTCTCGCATGGAATAGCCTTCATTTCTCAGAACAAGAATAGACTGACGAGTTTTAGAAGAAAGTTCTTTGTTTCTGGCCATTTTGAGCCTGTGATCGAACTCACAAATGCTGATGCTCCAGATACTCAACTAGTCTAAAGAAGGCCAGTTTTGTTGCTTCTTTAAGCAGGACAACAGTTTGTGCTAACCTAATTGCAGAATGGTTTTCTAATAATCAATAAGCCTTTTAAAATGATAAACTTGGATTAGCTGACACAACGTGCCATTGGGACACAGGATTGATGGTTGCTGATAATGGGCCTCTGTACGCCTATGTAGATGTTAAATATAACATCTGTCGCTTCCAGCTACAATAATCATTTACAACATGAACAATGTCTACACTGTATTTCTGATCAATTCTATGTTATTTTAATGGACAAAAACTTGTCTTTTCTTTCAACAACAAGGACATTTCTTAGTGACCCCAAACCTTTGAAAGGTTGTGTATATAAATAGTGAAAAGAACAGGTCCTAGTATCGACCCCTGCGGAACACCATTATGTACGTCAATAAATTATCCCCATCAATCAAAATGTTATAGCAGCACATTTCATTGTAGTGTCTAAAGCATTGACAAGATCATTAACAACTAAAGTGGTTGATGTAATACTGCTATGCCCAGTCCTAAACCCTGATTGGTTTACATTCTAAATGCATTTCTCAGATTAAAAAGAGTATAGTTGTACATTTACCAAGGATTCAATAATATTAGCTAGACAAGGAATCCTTGAAATGGGACTATAGTTATTAAGATCACTACTATCCCTGTCCTTATGGAGTGGCAGCACAAGAGCTGATTTCCATACTTTTTAAATATTTCCTGATAACAACATTTAATAAAACATGTGGGTTATTGAGCCAATAATTATGGGGGCTGCACACTTAAGCAGAATGGGATCTAATTGGTCAGCCCCATGGATTTATTGTTGTGTATTACTAGCAAACCATCCAGGACTTATTTTTCTTTAAATACCCTAAAATAATAGCTTTGACTATAATTTCACATATCATTCAGCAAGTTTTCCCTATTAGCATCCAGCCCAATGTCATTGTGAATAGATTTAGAAGTTATTTTAGTGAAATAAAAGTGAAATAAAATTGTGATTAAATGCATCAATGATGGCATTTTCTTCCATAATGAGGCAGTGTCTCAATTAATTTGTTGTGGGCAAGAGGAGGAAGTAGAACCCTTAAGGGATTTGTCAGTTTTCCACAATTTAGCCGGGTTCCCATTACAATCTGAAAGAGAGATTATATAATAATCAGATTCAGCCTGCCTGATTTGCTTTACACAACGATGCCTCAGTTGCTTAAAAGCTTGCCAATCTGGGCCCAGACTTGTGTTCCTGGCCTTGACCCAAGCATCATCTCTTTTATGAATGACTTCTGATAATTCTGTACCAGGCAGTTGATCTCCCTTTAACCCTTCATTTTTTAAAGGAGCATGATTATCCATGACAACAGTTAAATTGAGCCAAGCCTATGTCTATTATAGATCTTCCACATCATTACATCATGATTGGGATGAATGAATTACACCAAATAATGACAAAGAGCTGAGAGAGTTCCCTATATAATTTGACCAGGGCCCATAAATCGCTGGTCAAACGTAGCAGACTACGCAGGGAATAGGGTTCCATTTGGGTCTCAGATATGGTTGGAAATTCCAGGAAGACTTGTGAATGGAACAATAAAGTGTTAAATGTTATTCCGTGGGACAAATCTAATTCCCTAATCGATGGGGGGGGGGAGAAAAGATGAGAGGGGTTGCTTCTAATCAATTGTTTATACATAAATGCTCTTTTTGGCTCCTCTTCTCCTTAGTGCATTCACAACTTCTCTTATCTCAGTTGTCGTCAGATAAGGGAGAGAGAGCGAGAGAGAAAGAGTGTGTGTGTGTGTGTGTGTGCATGTGTGTGTGCGCGTGGATGTCTAAATGTGTGCGTGTGTCTGTGTTGTCTGATAAATGGCAGAAAGAAGAGCAGAAGCCAGAGAAAGAGAGAATGAGGAAGAGAAAGAGGGCAACATAGAGAATACGTACTTGAATGTTTGGAGAGAAAATGTCGGCAGACATCAAATCAAAGTGTTTTGGTCGCGTACACAGATTTGCAGATGTGATCACAGGTGCAGCAAAATGATTGTGTTTCTAACTCCAACTGTGCAATAATACCAAGCAATACAAAACAACACACACATAATGCAAACAAGATGAAATGCAAAAAAGAAATATCAGAACGAGCCGGAATATAAATATATACAGTTTAAGTCGGAAGTTTACATACATCTTAACCAAATACATTTGAACTCAGTTTTTCACATTTCCTGACATTTAATCCTAGTAAAAATTTCCTGTCTTAGGTCAGTTAGGATCAACACTTTATTTTAAGAATGTGAAATGTCAGAATAATAGTAGAGAGAATGATTTATTTCAGCTTTTATTTCTTTCATCACATTCCCAGTGGGTCAGAAGTTTACATGCACTCAATTAGTATTTGGTAGCATTGCCTTTAAAGTGTTTAACTTGTGTTAAACATTTCGGGTAGCCTTCCACAAGCTTCTCACAATAAATTGGGTGAATTTTGGCCCATTCCTCCTGAAGAGCTGGTGTAACTGAGTCAGGGTTGTAAGCCTCCTTGTTCGCACACGCTTTTCAGTTCCGCCCACAAATTTTCTGTAGGACTGAGGTCAGGGCTTTGTGATGGCCACTTCTGTCACGCCCTGGCCTTAGTTATCTTTGTTTTCTTTATTATTTCAGTTAGGTCAGGGTGTGACATGGGGGATGTATGTGTTTTTTATTATCTTGGGGTTTTGTATGTTTATGGGGCAGTGTCTAGTCTAGGTGTATGTATGTCTATGGTTGCCTAGATTGGTTCTCAATTAGAGACAGCTGTCTATCGTTGTCTCTGATTGGGAACCATATTTAGGCAGCCATATTCATTAGGTAGTTCGTGGGTGATTGTCTATATGTAAGTTGCCTGTGTCTGCACTTATTGTAATTATAGCTTCACGTTCGTTTGTTGTTTTTGTATAGTTTGTTTAAGTGTTCTTCGTCTTTGTTATAATAAATAGAAGATGTATTGTTATCACGCTGCGCCTTGGTCCTCTCTTCATCCAAACGACAAACGTGACAACTCCCATACCTTGCCTTTGTTGTCCTTAAGCCATTTTTCCACAGCTTTGGAAGTATGCTTGGGGTCATTGTCCATTTGGAAGACCCATTTGCGACAAAGCCTTCCTGACTGATGTCTTGAGATGTTGCTTCAATATAGCCACATACTTTTCCATCCTCATGATGCCATCTAGTTTGTGAAGTGCACCAGTCCCTCCTGCAGCAAATCACCCCCACAACATGATGCTGCCATCCCCGTGCTTCGTGGTTGGGATGGGGTTCTTCGGCTTGCAAGCCTCCTCCTTTTTCCTTCAAGCACAATGATGGTCATCATGACCAAACAGTTCTATTTTTGTTTCCTCAGACCAGAGGACATTTCTCTCCTTCCTGAGTCTCCTTCCTGAGTGGTATGACGGCTGCGTGGTCCCATGGTGTTTATACCTGGGTACTATTGTTTGTACAGATGAATGTGGTACCTTCAGGCATTTGGAAATTGCTCACAAGGAGGAACCAGACTTGTGGAGGTCTACAATTTTTTCCTGAGGTATTGGTTGATTTCTTTTGATTTTCCCATCATGTCAAGCAAAGAGGCACTGAGTTTGAAGGCAGGCCTTGAAATACATCCACAGGTACACCTCCAATTCACTCAAATGATGTCAATTGGCATATCAGAAGCTTCTAAAGCCATGATATCATTTTCTGGAATTTTCTAAGTTATTTAAAAGCACAGTCAACTTAATGTATGCAAACTTCTGACCCACTGGAATTGTGATACAGAGACTTATAAGTGAAATAATAATGTTTGTAACAATTTTGGGAAAAATTACTTGTGTCATGCACACAGTAATGTCCTAACCGACTTGCCAAAACTATAGTTTGTTAACAAGAAATTTGTGGATTGGTTGAAAAACCAGTTTTAATGACTCCAACCTAAGTGTATGTAAACTTCCGACTTCAATTGTATGATGGTGTGTATTTACAGAATATGAATAGAAAAGGTGTACAGCAGTAGTTATATAGACTAATCCATGACTAGAATACAGTATATTCATATAAAGTGGGCAAAACATTATGTAAACATTGTTAAAGTGACTAGTGTTCCATTATTAAAGTGACCACTGTTCAATATCTCTATGCACATAGGGCAGCAGACTCTAAGGTGTACAGTAGAGTACCGGATGGTAGCCGGCAAGTAACTGTGACCCAGGTTCAGGAAAGGGTACTGGGCGGAGGCCAGCTAGTGGAAACTGTTTAACAGTCTGATGACCTGGCGATAGAAGCTGTTTTTCAGTCTCTGTCCCAGCTTTGCTGCACATGTGCGGTCTCTGCCATCTAGATGGTAGCAGGGTGAACAGGCTGTGGCTTGGGTAACTAAGGTCCTTGCTGATTTTCTTGGTCTTCCTGTGACACCAGGAGCTGTAGATGTCCTGGAGGGCAGGCAGTGTGCCTGCAGTGATGCGTCATCACCCTCTAGAGAGCCCTGCCGTTGTGGACAGTGCAATTTACTTACCAGGTGGTGATACAGCCCGACAGAATGCTCTCAATGGTGCATCTGCAGAAGTTTGTAAGGGTCTTAGAGGCCAAACCCGAATCTCTTCAGCCACCCGAACTTGAAGAGGCTCCTCCTTCACCACACTGTCTGTGTGAAGAGACCATTTCAGGTCGTCAGTGATGTGCACGCTGAGAACATAAAGCTTTTGACCCTCTCCACTGTGGCCCCATTGATGTCGATGAGGGCGTGCTCTCCCTGCTGTCTCCTGTAGTCCACGATCATCTCCTTCATTTTGTAGGCGTTGAGGGAGAGGTTATTTTCCTGGCACAACTGCGCCAGGGCTCTCGCCTCCTCCCTGTAGGCTGTCTCGTCATTGTTGGTAATCATGCCTACCACTGTTTTTTCATCAGCAAACTTGATGACTGAGTTGGAGATGTGAGTGGCCACAAAGTCATGGGTGAACAGGGAGTACAGGAGGGGGCTGAGCAAGCTTCCCTGTTGGGCCCCCTTGTTGAGGATCAGCATGGCAGAGGTGTTGTTGCCTACCTTCACCACTTGGGGTCTACCCGTCAGAAACTCCACGACTCAGTGTTACAGAAAGAGGGGTTCAGACCCAGGGCCCTGAGCTTAGTGATACGCCTGGAGGGCATTATGGTGTTGAAGGCTGAGTTGTAGTTGATGAAGAGCATTCTTACATAGGTATTTATCTTGTCTTGGTGGGATAGGGCAGTGTGCAGTGCAATGACGATTGCGTTGTCCATGGATCTGTTGGGGCGGTATGCAAATTGTAGTCTATGTTGGGTAAGGTGGAGGTGATATAGTCCTTATCCAGCACTTCATCCAGCACTTCATGATGACTGAAGTGAGTGCTACGGGGTGATAGTCAGTTAACGTAGTTTTTTTTGGGAACAGGGATAATGCTGGACATCTTGAAGCAAGTGGGGACAACAGACTGGGATAGGGAGAGATTAAATATGTCCGTAAACACTCCAGCCATCTGGTCTGCACATGCTTTTAAGAGGGGTTGTCCACAGAGAACGAGAGCACACAGTCCTCATGAGCGGCGGCTCAATATTGTTTTCCTTGAAGCGAGCAAAGAAGTTGTTTAGCTTGTCCAGGAGAGAGGCATCGGTGTCCGAGATGTGGCTGGCTTTCCCTTTATAATCTGGGATTGTCTGGCTGCCACATACGTATCGTGTCTGAGCCTTTGAATTGTGACTCCACTTTGTCCCTGTACTGTCATTTTGCCTCTAGTAGTCTGTTTGTACACATCTATGTTTCCAGTCAGCTTGCCATAGTTATATGCAGTGGTTCGCGCTTTCAGTTTTGTGAGAATACTGCCATCTGTCCACATTTTATGATTTGGATTTCTAATCATCTCAATCATTCAAAAAGTTGTAATTGTCTGTCGGAACAACTTCCTCTTTGCACTCCTGATGCATTCCTGATGAACACAGTCACAGAGTCAGTGTATACGTCAATCATTTTCCCAGTCGGCATGATCAAAACGATCTTGATGCATTGATTCGGATTGGTCAGACCTACATTGAACAGGTGCTTCCTGCTTACGTTTATGCCTATAGATGGGGAAGAGCAAAATGGAGGTGTGAACTGATTCGCATAAGCGAAGGCAGGGGAGGGCCTAGCCGTCCTGGAAGGGAGAGTAGCAATGATCCTGAGTATGTGATGCGCATGTAGCACAGGAGATGTGTTGATAGATTTTGGTAGCGTTTTCCCCCCAGATTTCCTTTATTAATGTCCCCAGCGACAATAAATGTGGCCTCAGGATATACGGTTTCCAGTTTGCACATAGTCCAGTGTAGTTCCCTGAGAGCCGTCGCAGTTTAACCTTTTGTCAATAGGGGGTGCTGTTAGCACTTTTATTTTTTTGACATTGCCAAATTAAACTGCCTAGTAGTCAATTCTTGCTCGTACAATATGCATATTATTGTTATTATTGGATAGAAAACACTCTCTAGTTTCTATAACCGTTGGAATTATGTCTCTGAGTGGAACAGAACTCTATCTACAGCACTTTRCCTGACAGGGASTGAGATTTCAGAAATCTTGGCCTCTGGTCCCAGGTCAGTTTTAATGTCCCTGTGAATGCTATGAGGATACAAACACTGCCTACACCTTCCTCCAGATGTCAGTAAGTGGTGACAATTTGAATGGAGTCGATTGCGCAATCAGGGCCTGTATAAAACASKAAAGYCCGGAAGTAGCTTTCRTTTGGARCCTGCGCTSGACGCAWGAAGGYRGTRGGACCGACCRCTTTCCAAGCCTTGGTTTAGCCAGTAATATATCGCCGGTCATGTTTTTACTTGTTATAGGTGTTAAAAACATCATAAGGTAGTTAATTTAAACCGTTTTATWGCAATTTATATCCGTTTAGTGCGATTTTGAGGCATTTATTTGTGACACCCTTCCATGAGCTGGGCACGTTTCCTGTACATACCGAACGTTATTGGCCATTTCGACGGGACAAGAGGACATCTTTCGACCAAAAGACGATTAGACCGGAGAAAGGATACATTGCCCAAGATTCTGATGGAAGAACAGCTCACAGTAAGAACTATTTATGATGATAAATCGCTGTTTTGTTGAAAAATTTTAAACGCATATATCGCCATTTTGTTTTGTGTAGCTTCGCTTGGCGGACCCGGTATTGCACAGTAAGGATAATTTTAGAAATGTAAGTCAGCGATTGCATTAAGAACTAATTTGTCTTTCGATTCCTGTCAACCCTGTATTTTTGAGTCAAGTTTATGATTAGTTATCGATTAGACTAGATCACTCTCAAAGACGGCGCCCGACATTTTCAGGCCAGTTTTGCCACTATTCTCATTGTATAACCACGTTTTTTTGTGGCTAAATATGCACATTTTCGAACAAACTCTATATGTATGTTGTAATATGATGTTACAGGAGTGTCATCGGAAGAATTCTGAGAAGGTTAGTGAAAAAATTAATATATTTTGGTGATCATAACGTTATCGCTCCCGTTGCCTTGAATTCATGCTGGGGTAACGTTTGCACATGTGGTATGCTAACTTATCGATTTATTGTGTTTTCGCTGTAAAACGCTTAGAAAATCTGAAATATTGTCTGAATTCACAAGATCTGTGTCTTTCCATTGCTATGCTTTGTCTATTTTTATGAAATGTTTTATGYTGAGTAAATTGGTAATACACGTTGCTCTCTGTATTTATTCTAGTTCGAGTTGTGATGGTGGGTGCAATTGTAAACTATGATTTCTACCTGAAATATGCACATTTTTCTAAACAAAAACTATCCTATACAATAAATATGTTATGTTAGTAAAACGTTTACTGGAGACAGGAGACAAGTAGAGACATAGGACGAGGTGGTTTATATATTAAAAGGCTTTTTATTAATATGTAAAAATATCTTAGTAAATCGTGCATCACGGCTCTTCTGTCTGACTCGTATGGAATGTTGGAAGAAGGCCCTCTAAACAGTACATACAGATTATATAGGCAACAAGCAAAGTAGGTTGATCTTGTCGTCTGGCCTTCCGATTGGTCGATCTGGGTCGTGGGTAGTCCTGTTCGGCCTGATGTCGACATTCCATTGGGCTTTTCACACAGTTCTTTGTCCTAGTCACATCCAAAGGCATCCTGCATGTGCGTTTGTTTTCACAGGCCCTATTCATGGGGGAGGGGATGTGTGTGTGGGTCTGACAAAGTAGTGGGGATGGGTGCATGTTGTGCCAAGTTATAGCTTATGTTGAGAAGTGGTTAAAACAAGTTACCAGTATCTTATACAATTTCTTACAAATATCAGACTGTCATCTGATGAGGTTTTTTCTTGGTTAGTGGCTATCAATATCTTTATTTGGCCGAATGGTGGTAGCTACTGGTGGAGAGAAAAAATGGTGGACAAAGAAAAATGGTGTCTTTTGCTAACGTGGTTAGCTAATAGATTTACATATTGTGTCTTCCCTGTAAAACATTTTAAAAATCAGAAATGATTGCTGGTTTCACAAGAAGTGGATCTTTCATCTGGTATCTTGGACTTGTGATTGAATGATATTTAGATGCTACTATTTACTTGTGACGCTATGCTAGCTATGCTATTCAGCTTTTTTACTGGTGGGGGGGTGGGGGGTGCTCCCGGATCCGGGTTTCTGACGCGGTAGAAGTTTTTAAGCTTGTGGGGAATATACATGGTAATGACGATGACCGAAGAAAATAKATTTGGGATGTAATGCGGTTGGCATTTGATCGTGAGGTATTCCAGACTGAGAGAACAAAAAGACTTGAGTTCCTGTACGTTACCACAATCACACCATGCATTGTTAATAATTACACTAACCCCTCCGCCATTCTTTTTCCTGATGAGTTCTTTCTTCCTGTCCGTGCAATAGACAGACAGAGAACACCGCTGGCTGAATGGACGGGGACAATATATCCGGAGAGAGCTATGATTATTTTACAGTCCCTGATATCTCTCTGGAAGTAGAACCTCGCCCTGAGCTCATCTACGGTTTTGTCCAGATGCTGAATTTTAGAAAGTAATATACTCGGAAGCGGTGGATGGTATGCACACTGCTTGAGTCTGACTAGGGCCTTACTTATTCTTCCTCTTCTCCAGTGTCCGCGTTTTGGTGCAGCCCCTGTGATGAATAGAGCTGCCTCGGGATGTTCTAACAAAGGATACAGGTCACGGAAGTTACATTTTTGCTTGAATTTCTGGTGAGTGACCGGCGATCTAATATCCAAAAGTTATTTTCTTCTGTATGTAATAATACAAGAAACGTTCTAAGCAAATACTGTAAAAAAATAACACTAAAATTCGACAAAGTTGACTAGGAGCTATAAACAGGACGAGTGTGTCTGTCGGCACCATCTTGCGGGTCTACACCTGAGAATACATTTATATTGGTAGAGTAAATACAGTATGTGAATACGAGACTGTTGGACCTATTATCCATTAATGTAAATGCGATATGGAAGGAAATACGAGTGTCACGATCGTCTTCGTATTGTGAGAGAGAGGACCAAGGCGCAGCGTGATATAAATACATCTTCTTTATTTGAAGATGAACACAAACACTAATACAAAACTAAACAAAAACAACAAACGACCGTGAAGCTACAAACAACGATAGACAGCTGTCTCTGATTGAGAACCATTCCAGGCAACCATAGACTTACCTAAACACCTACACTGAACACAACCCCATATACTCTACAAAAACTCCCTAGACAATACAACCACCCAAGACGAGACAAACACACACAAACATCCCCCATGTCACACCCTGACCTAACTAAAATAATACAGAAAACAAAGATAACTAAGGCCAGGGCGTGACAACGAGTCCATATGAAAACAATACTTCAGTCTCATTTAATTTACATTTTTCACCCCATTGACAAAAACACCAGCAATGCTTGCATGGTATGATCTCATGTTTATTTTAGACATGACCTTTCCATGGTATTAGAATAGTCATTTTCCTACACTGATGCCCTTATCTCATTTGAAATAATGACTTGCATTCCTGTGTTCTGCATTCAAAATGGCTTCCTATCCCATATATAGTGCACTACTTTTGACCAGGGCCAATATGGCTCTGTTTAAAAGTAGTGCACCATATGGGATGTATCCTTCTGTGACATTTAACTAATTTATCACTCAGTCATTTACAGGGAGAGGGCCCTAATATGTTAACTTATGCCCTCTACCAAGGGTACGTAGATGTCATTAACCTTTACAATGTAACTACAGGTCTGCATTGCAATTATGGCAAGCTAGTGAGTTGGTTTTATCAATTATTCTGTATTTTATTCACCACTGTATCTGGAAAAGATTGGGAAAGTCAACCATTTTTATCCTTTTTTATCCCAAAAATATTAAGTGAGAATAAACTGTATCTCTTCAAGCACTGTAAAATAAGTTGACTAAAGGGAACAGCAATGTCTCTCCAGCCATCTTCTCTAAAAGGTAATATTCAGTTTGATAATTATATTTCCCTCTATCTATTCATAGGGAGACATGCATAACAGCTTAAGACAAAAAAAATGGTGAGAATGTTAACCAGTGTCAAATCTAAAGGGTGTCTTGGGAACACAGCCAAAGCCACCCACCTAGGGACTTTAAATTCATGCCGAATTCCATCATAGCTTATTCACTATTTGCCCATAGAAATGAACAGATCATCAATGCTAATAGTGGGGAGATTGAAATTGAACAGAAAAGCAAATAAAGTGACAGAGTGCTGATATAAACAGAAAAGATCACAAGGAAGAAGAACGGAGGGGGAGGTAGAGCAGAGGGGAGAAGAGAGAGAGAGGAAGCAAGGGAAGGAGGGTGGGGGTGTGTGAAAAGGGGAAAGGGGAGATTGAGCGAGCGGTCTGTGTCAAATAACAAATAGCAGCAGCATCAGAAGACACATTGATCCAGGCTAATAAACAGAATGAATCAACCCCCCCCCCCAACCCCCCACTCCTCCAAAAAAGAGTTACCAAAAAAGGATGCAAGGTTTTCTATAGGTTTGGGGATAAATCAAATAGTATAATCAAATGGAGAGCAAGAGAGAGAGAGAGGGAGAGAGGGGGAGAGAGGGGGAGAGAGATAGAGAGTGTGTGTGTGTGTGTGTGAGAGAGGGGGGAGCTGTGTTGGGCGGTATCATCAATCTCCTGGTGCTAGAGATCTGAGACCAGCGTTAAGGTTTTCTCCTCTCAGTATATCACCAGGGAAATCTATCTAGCTAATGATGCCACATGAGGATGAAAGCAATGTGCCTGAAGATGAAAACCAGTGTTTCACCCAAACAGAAGAGAATGTCGACATTAAAGCAATATCACAAAATGCATCATGATGAATCGTCACTCTAAATGAAACGTTGATAAGTTGCATAATAAGATGTAATACAGGTGTTAGTATTATTATCCTCGTTGAACAGAGTATCCTATATTCCCTAGAGAAATACTGCTAATACGGGAGGCCATCTAAGCAAAATGAAGATGTTATGAATATGGCGATTTGATCTATGCAATCAATCAAAATCAATTTCCCCTTGTCACACAACCCAAACATGTCTCTGGCTACAAGCAGTAAGTCATTGAGAGGGAATTTTTTGTTTTGATTTTACCATAATCCTACAGTGCACTGTTAGTCATAGAGACAGCGTGTCAAGGTCAGAAAAATTGCAAATAAGAAGGAAAATTCCATCTACTGGGCGATATACTGTAGTCTGCCTCCCAAATGGTACCCTATTCCCTACATAGTGCAATAGTTTTGACCAGATCCCTAATGGCCCTGGTCACAATGTGGTGCACTATATAGGGAATAGGGTCATTTGGGATACTGCTATAGCCTCCTCTCACTTACTATCTTTTCTATGCTTCACATGGATATTTCAGGGAGCTGCATGTCCTTGGTCCATGCAGCACAGAAGTGTACTGTATTAATTTAGTGGCTGAAGGAAAGGCCTGATCAAGACGGATGTGAAAGACCAAAGACGCTCTGAGAGACAAACCAAGAAGTTCAATCAGAGATCTCTATATAATGACGAAATACTCAAGTCTCCACCCTAACAATGGGAGACGTTGTCCCAATGGTGGGAAGGCAGGCGATAAGCTTAGGTCCAAAATATTTTTGATTATTTTGGAAATATTTTGGAAATATTTTGAGTGAAACCTCTCTCTTCCCCGCTTCCTCTCTGCTTCAATATAAACCATCTTCTTCTTTACCTAAAGGAACAAATTACATATGGCTGCCACTGAAACATGACCTTGAACAACACCCACAATACACTAAAAACACTTTTGACTGAATTCACAAAGCATCTCACAGTTGTAGAGCTAATTTGGGATCCGTTTCTTACTTTATAAAGCATAATGGTTGAGATGATATGGACAAGATCAGCACTCCTGCACTAAAACTCTCTAAGTGCCTTTAGATAGTATTCACATCACCCCCTTTGACTTGTTCCACATTTTGTTGTGTTATAGCCTTAATTAAACTTWTATTAATACATGTTTATTTTTCTGTCACTGGTCTACACACAATACCACATAATGTCAAGAGGAAATATATATTTATTTTTTTACAAATTAATAAAAAATAAATATCTGAAATGTCCTGAGTCAATAAGTATTCAACCCCTTAGTTATGGCATGCCTAAATAAGCTCAGGAGAGCAAATGTGCTGAACGAGTCACATAATAGGTTGCATGGACTCACTGTGTGCAATAATAGTGATTAACATTATTTTTGAATGACTATCTCATCTCTGTACCACACATATACACTTATCTTTATGGTCCCTCAGGTAAGAAGTGCATTTCAAACACGGATTTAACTACAAAGACCAGAGAGGAGGGAAACCGCCCAGGGATTTCACCATGAGGCCAATGATAACTTTAAAACAGTTATAGAGTTTGATGGCTGTGATAGGAGAAAACTGAGGATGGATCAACAACATCGTAGTTACTCTACGATACTAACTTAATTGACAGAAGGAAAAGAAGGAAGCCTGTACAGAATAACAATATTCCAAAACATGCATCCTGTTTCCAACAAGACACTAAAGTAATACTGCAAAAAATGTGGCAAAGCAATTACATTTTTGTTTGGGGCAAATCTGATACAACACATTACTGAGTACCACGCTCCATATTTTCAAGCATAGTTCTGGCTGCATCATGTTATGGGTATGCTAAGCACAGGCAAAATCCAAGAGGAAAACCTGGTTCAGTCTGCTTTCCACCAGATACTGGAAGATGACTTAATCTTTCAGCAGGACAATAACCTAAAACTCACGGCCAAAGAGCTAAACTGACCAAGACGTACTTCCAACAACAACACATAAAACCCAACATAATTATGCCCCAAAACAATGAAAATGTCTCTCTACCAGTTGCATTTCTATGTGAGCGTTGATGCCGCCCTGTGATAAGCAGTGCCCACTTTGTCAAAGGCAGGGGCGCTAAATAATATATCACTTGTCCATTCCCAGCGCTCCTCTGCGGGGTGCTGTTGGAGAGACGCATAGATGTGGTGCTCCACCAACGTTCCGTCAAAAAAAGAATCTAACATAAATCATGTAGTAAATAAAGGATATGGTAGAAAGAGTATGTGGCCTTTTCGGTAGCCAACAGGCTGGAGATAAAATGGATGACAATGTAATGTGACGGACACTTTTTACATCATGCAGTCTCCAATCAAATAGCAAATAGCTTAAGCTAAATGGTGCCCAATCCCCCAAAGATGTCCTGTCATGTTAACAAACAACATATCCTAAAAAAGGACAGGTCAAAGTAAAATGGACAATATGCAATGAACAGTCACAGCTGTTGTCCAGGAGTTTCACCCCATTGTCGTGATCAGTGGTTTCTAGTTTGTATCTGTCAATTCTTGACAAGCTGATCATAGCGAAAAAGAAAACACTTCTGCATTTTCCACTGTGTAAACACATTGCAAATAGGCTCACGATAAAGTTGGATAGCTGATATTCATAGCATAAATAGCCAAATTGATTAGTCACAGGAATCAGGACTAATAAAGCCAATGCAACGGCCTTTTTTACAAATGGTGGGGCTATCACATGGATGAGCATTCATAGAATCCCTTTGCGTGCCGACATGGTCGGCAACATCCCAGTAAGCACGAGCCAACATCTTTTGGATGTCTTTTTTTGGTGTTGTCCAGAGCGGATGTCTTTTTTTGGTGTTGTCCAGAGCGGATGTCTTTTTTTGGTGTTGTCCAGAGCGGATGTCT